>NC_042621.1:3199408-3421908 GCF_901001135.1 Rhinatrema bivittatum | reverse complement strand
GGGAGCAGGGGGCAGGTTTTGGCCATGTTATGGACAGCACCGCGCACTCTGGCCCTGACGCAGCTCTATCAGCCTGGCTAAGGGTACATCCGTGCCAGAGGAAAACAGGTGAATGACGTAACATCATGTGGCAATGTACCGTACATTCAAATAGTTCCTGGTTACAGAATGCCAAAGTTTGTTCTGATATTCACTGAGCATAAAGTTCAAGGCTCAGCTGAGGAGAGTAAAATGATTTCATCTTGCACTGCATTTGACCCTGAAAGTCCTTGATACAACCCCGAAGTCCAAGAAGCTTTAAAAAAACAAAAAACCAGAATGTTCTATCTTGCAGGACTGTCATCTTTCAGCATGATACACACTTCAAGTAATGTAAATACAAACAGCCTCCCCCTACCATCTCGACCTAACAGAGCCAAGCTCGGCCACCGCGTAATCCCAGGGATTTCTGAAGCTTTTAGCTTTAACAAAGTAATTTGTAAGCCTGGCTGAAATGCTGCCAAATGCATGCTAAGCGTTCTTTGGTTAACGTCCCAACCATCTAATTAAAAAGCCTGGACTTGAATCATTTGAGTTAGGCAAATTCATTTTTTGATTAAAAGAAATCTGGTAATTTTTGAAATTATACGTCTAGGAATGCTTTATTGTGTTAAAGTTCTTTATTGTATTAAAAAGTCATCAGGAGAAAGCACGCAGCTCGGCAAACGTCAGAGGCGACTCGTTTGCCAATCTGCACGCCAGCGGAAGAGTTCAGACCACCCCTTCTTGGCTTTCGAGGTGAAAGATAGACATAGGCAACTCTGGTCCTGGTTAGGTCAGGACAGGTTAGGTCAGGATATCCACAATGAATATGCATGAGGGGCATTTGCATACACTGCCCCCATTGTATGCAAATATATCTCATGCTTAATCGTTGGGATGTCCTAAAAACCAGCCCTGTTTTTGGCTCACCAGGACCGGAAGTCCTTACTCCCGCATTAGGATTTCCCGAAGTTGTAATGTGAGCTTCCGACATTTAAAAAAGAACTTGCAAATCTGCATAAAATGTTCTTTTTTTAGGTATGTATTTTATGTCCCTGTTTTGCTAAATTTCAGTTCTGTATAAAAGGATGTATGCCTTTGATGTTATGAGAGAGCATCCTATGTTCTCCTGTTGCTAAAAAGATATTTGAGCTTGCTCAGTGGTAGGGGGGAGGAAGAGGTACATCGGGCTCAGTCCTGTGCAGAATTTTTTGCACCCTTCTGAAATTTCCAGAATAGAGGCCCATAGGAAACATTTGCATTGTGATAGTGATTCCCTTTCATGCCAGTAGTTTCCTATAACAAATTTAATTTAAAAATATATATAGATATTATAAGGTCCTGATTTACGATGTTATGAAATTTCTTCACCAAGGTAAGCTGTTATCAGTGGGATCTGGCGAGAGCAGCAGACGGATTAGCGGGTAAACCAGATGTCAAACAAGCACACGTTACAGTGTTAAATCCATGTAAATCCAAAGAGGGGGAGGGCAGAAGAGGAGGCGGTGCATTAGTTTAAAATGATTGCATGTGAAAGGGAGTAACCAAAACCACAAGGTGAAAAGGGAAAGTCAGTGTTTTTGAGCTGCGTCCTGGTAATCTTATCTTTCATGTGCCTTTTAGTTCACTACAAATACTAGTTTCTAATTCAGGAAACCTACAATTTCTTGAATACTCTTGCAGGCTGCAGGATTGGAATGGCTGCACTAACTCCTGGTGCGAAGCGTGAGCACACCATTCAATGACTAATGCACTAATCACCACTAGAAAGTAGTGTTTAAGATACTGGTACATTTCTCAAACTGCCAGGTACTTAAGCAGACAAACAGGCATTTGCAAATGGGTGCACTACATACATTCTAGACAGAAAGGAGAAGAAAATGTCCTGCAGAGAAGCAGAGCAAAGCCACTGGAATAAGGTACCATGGGTGTCCTAAGACAGGGCTACTCAAACCAGTCCTTGGGGACCCCCAGCCAGTCAGGTTTTCACGGTATGTCTAATGAATATGCACGAGATGTATTTGCATGCACAACTTCCTATGTATGCAAATATTTATCATGCATATTCATTAGGGATTTCCTGAAAATCCAACTGGCTGGGGTGAGGTAGGGGACCTGAGCAACAATTTGAGCGCCCCTGTCTTAGGACAACCATGGTACCTTATTCCATGGTGGAGGGATTCCCAAAGCATGCCCCGTAGAAGATCCTGCCCAAGATGAGCAAAGTTGACTGTGCAGATGGAAGAAGCAGATCCTTCGCCAAATAAGTGCAGTGCACTGTTGGTCAGATGATCACAATGAGCTGTTAGAACACCATCCACTGTGTGCAGACTGTTTTGTCCAAGTGTCCAAACCCCAAGGGCCTGGAGGATGATCTTCCACCCTTGCTCAGGAACGGATCTACAGCCGCAGCCTACACTTACAGAGAGGACACGGGGCGAGGGGCTACGTTGATATATTCCTCTCATTCCCCCGTTTCTGTTCATGTATCACCCTTTTGATAATGGCTTGCCTGCACATCAGAGGATAAGCCTCACTTACTCCACCTCCATAATGTAGCTGAAGTCTCTATTTCCAAGCTCGTGCTCCGTTTGTTGGCTCATATACTGGAGGTGTTCCCTGGCATGCTGATTACGCTCATCTTTAACTTTCCAAACTGGCAAGGTTGTGAAAGGCCTTTTGGTGGAAGCTCCTTCTGCCAGGGTTATCAAAGGAAAAGGCAAACTACTAAGAAATCCTTATTCTAAAATCTGCTCACTGATGACTTTTGAAAGCAAAAACTGATTTCAAGAATTCTTTTCAAAGCATTTCAGGCTCTGGCATCATTCTGAGACGCAAAGCCAAGATCTTTCCCGTCTCTTTCCTGCTGCAGTCAAAAACCTTGTTCACATCTGGACCAGTGCAGCTGCTCAGCAAACTGCTCCTTTTTTGGCCTTTGATTGGGTTGTTCAAAAATATTTCCCAGGGCAGCCAGATGCCTGGAGGGAATTGGTACAGGTTTACAAATCTTTTTACTTCAAGGTCGTCGGTCCAATTCCAGCTCAGGCTGGCAGTGGCCAAAAGTCATCTGCATCTGAAAGCTGTTTGGTGAGCTCTGTGGAATAAGGTGGTGCTCTCAGTTTTGCTCCAAGAATAGAACTGTTAATGTCCTTAACACACCACTATGACAATTTGCCATTTTTGCAGAGAGACCCAAAATTATACAGGTATAGAGACTAAAGTACCCCGCTGGCGTGGTCTTCCAAATCAGAGTTGGGACTCACCATTGGCACAGCGTGAGGTTGCGCTGTTGTGATCTGCGATGTACCTCTTCTGTGGATAAATGGATGAATTTCCAGTGTTGTCAACCTGCCACCTTTCTTGAGCACTAAAATCCACTATAAGAAAATGTTTCCACTCCTGCAGGCCTTTCACTGCCCCAGACCCTCTCCTTAGGGTCATTTCCTGTCAGGGACAGTGAGCGGGGTCCCAAGCCGTCCACACTGTTGATAGTATTCTCCCGGCAGACCCTATCACTAGTTCCTGATTTGCATCAGGGACCTTCTCCAGCCTACTGATTGCACCTGAGAGGATGGGTTCCTGTATTTGACTTCCTCTGTCCTTCCTGGTTCCTGCTGGTACAAAGTGATCAGTTTAGACCTTGCCCCTTCACGTCTGCTCCTGGCCTTGAGACTATATCTTGGAGTTCTTCTGACCAAACACAGGTACGAATGACTTTGCAGAGAACAGATTTAGTGACAGGAGGGAGCGTGGTGCCGGAGGGAGTATCGAGAGCGCCTTGTCAGATTATTTTGTGGGACCAGAGATGGTGAAAGCTTCTTGATAAGGAATTGATAGCTCAGCACTGGGCCCGATGCACTAAATGCAGAAAACAACATCTGTAAAAATCAGCAAATTGCACAAATTTGCATCCAAAATTTTTGGAAAGGTTTTTAAAAAAACAAACCAAAAAACTTATTATAACCATATAATGAATGTCATTGAGCAGAGTTTCCATATCAAGCAAATTCATTTTCCCACCGATGCAGTCTGGCATTCCCCGCTGTGATGTGGCTTTCCTAACTTTGTCTGCTTATACACAGGCAGCCACATAAGTTCTTTCTTTGCAATAATGCCGAGCTGACAAATTCAAACCATATTATCACAAAGCTTCACTAGGCAGAAAGATGCAGCCTCACAAAGCTCAGAGCTAATCAGGCCGCCACATTGCGTTTACATTGTTTTGAATTTGTGCAGGGTTTTTTTTTCTGTGGATTTTCTTCTTGTTTTGTTTTTGGGGGTTGTTTTTTTTTTGTTCTTCTTCTTCTTCTTGTCCATCTCTACCTTCAGGACATGTCAGAAGCATTTAAGGCTCGTGATTTCTAAGTCATTCTCTAACTAGTCCAATCGCTCGTCAATGGAAATGAAATAAAGAACAGGCAAGTGTTGAGGAAAGCCTTTATCCTGCTGTAAAGCTGTGCAGTAGTAAGTATAAACAGTGATTAGGAATTAAAGGCTGGATCGTGCCCATTTAACGAGTAGAATTCCTGAGCACTTGTAAACCGATGTGCTACACACACTTCATTGCCAAGGCCTGAAGTAGATCCTGCTAATACACTGAGCTCTGCGTGGGCAGGAGAAGCACGGCAGAGCTCTGCAAAGGGGCCACATCTGTTGGTGCTCACGTGGCACAGCTGGAAGACGTGCAGATCCCATTTCTGACCATGAGCAGCGCTCTTTATAGACGGGGCAGGGAGAGTGAGTGGCAGCAGTCACTCTCCTGGCTCCAGATGTCTCAGTGCTTTCTGCAGGCTACGAATCCCCCCTATGTCTGACAGCTTGCACTATCCCCCTCCAGAGAGCTGAAAACATGTAAGAAAGAGAGGAGGAGGGGGGTCATTTTCCCCAGTGTGGGTGTACAAGTTTCCTGGGCCCTGCATATATGAACACCCCCCCTCCCCCCACCATGCGAGTCCAGCTGTGCTGGGCATGCCCTGTGTGGGAGTCCAGTCCTTCTCCTTGCTGTCCAGCATTCGTGTGCTGAGTACTGCTGCGAGCTGTCAGGCCATGAAAGCATTTCAGGAGATGGCATTTAATGTTCTGAGGGAGCGAGAGTCCTCCTGACACAGGAGAGCTGTTCATGAGTTAAAGAAGCGTTTCCCAACCCGGTCCTTGCTTGCATGCACTGGAGAGCCAGTGTCTGCAAATCTGTCTCATGCATCTTTGCTGTTCCTGTCCTGAAAGCCAGACTGGTTTGGGTGTCCTTCTAGGACTGGATGGGAATACGCTGAAGGAAATGCTGGCGCGCAGACATGGAAAGAGATTGTTCTTTTGGGGGGGCTTCCATTGTTCATACTTTGTGTCTTCCTAAGCCATTTCAAAGAGGCGGCAAACTGACACGTGGCTGTGCATTTTTGGCTTCTTGTCCTAAATTAGCATTGATGTCCCAGGCCCACCAATTAAAGCCCAGCTCCCTTCAGTGATGCAAACTTTAAAAACTGACACCACCCTCCCCCCCCCCCCAAACCCATGGCTGGTGCAGGGGTGAACCTTATAGCCTTGCACAACGTCCCCTCCCCCTGCTCCACACACACACACGTAAGAGATGCATTTATAACATTTTACATGAAAAATATCAGCGTATTCTGAGGTAAAGAGATCCCTCACATTATATTTACATGCACTGCTGTGATGCCAACCAGAAACCCCTGCAATAAAGACCCTTGGTACCCTTATGGTATTAGGCCTATTGTGATGTGTGCTGGGTGTGGGCTCGACCCTCTGAAAGCCCTAAAACACTAATACATTTCATCTCAGTTACACATGCAGACCCTCACCAAATACAGAACAGAGCAACCATAAAGTAAAAATACAAATGCACAGGCAAAAACTGAACTGGAAACAGTAAGAAGCCAAACTCTCTATGCAGTGCAACAATGAGAAAACAGAACCATCACCATTCCTCAAACATCAAACAATAAAATCAAGAATAAAATAAATACATAATCATAATAGTAAAAACATACTAATAATATTTCAAAAAAAAAAGCTGATGAATAAAAGATCAAATAATTAAAAACTTATGTACAAGTTTTTTAAAAATGTTCCAAACACCAATAAAATATTTCAAAACAGCAGACACAGCAAATAACACCTGAAAACTAAAACTAAAAAGGATTTTAAAAATTAACACTCTCCATACCTGGGAACTTTTGATTTCCAGTTACTCTGGGATTGTCGTGGAATAGTGGGAGTGGGATGCACAAACATTCTCCTCTCTTTCTTATACACACTCACACTCACACTCTCTCTCTCTCGCTCCCTCTCAGACAAACCCGCAGGCGTCTCCAGCTCTTCTTTGGTTGGAATCTACCAGCAGCCCAGGCCCTCATCTTCATTTCAGCTGCTGGAAGGTTGGGATCCACCTGCAGCCCATTTTCTCTCTCTCTCTCTCTCTCTCACACACACACACACATACACCAGTGAAGCTCCCATTTACACGCACACACCCCAGGCAGGCTCCCATTCTCACACACACACATACACCTGTGCAACCCAGGTAGGGTCCCATTCACACACATATCCCCCCCACCAGAGGAAAAGCTACAAGACAGGCTTCCTTTGCTGTGGCCTCCTACGTCTGCCACCGGTGGGATCGGGTCCACCAGCAACACCATGGACCTCCTCCTTCCTCCACCAGTGAGATTGGGTCCACTGGCAGCACCACAGACCTCCTTCTTCCGCCGCTGGTGGGATGGGGTCCACCAGTGGCAGTACGGGCCTCTCCCTGCTCCCGATGTTGCCCCACCGGGTGTTCTTCCCTGTGCAATTGCACGGCTTGCACACCCGGTGGTGCCGGGCCCGTTAATGTCGCTCAGGGAGTGTGCGCCTTAAGCTAATCCTGCCCTCTTCCAAATGTTACTGATGTCAGCAGAGGAACTTCGCATGTTAAAAAAAAAGAGATAACAAAAGTCATGAATATCATAATGAAGACATTAATGTATCATGCACTGGAGCATGGGGGCACAGGCTTAAAATTCCTCCTGGAGTGGCTTTATTTGGATTGTCAAAACCTCTGGGCATCTCGGCAGTTTTTTTCAGGATATGATGACATTTATTTGACCAAAACCAGGAATACATTTCTTTTTTTTTTTTTTTTTGCCAGGAATACTACTAAGTCCTAAGCAGGCATGAATTGATCCCCTCAGTGCTGACAGAATCATCCAGAGGTAGTCAATAAAGGTCAAACAAATTTTTATTGTAACACCCATTACAGATGAAGCCAGGATGATAACATTGGTTAGAGCAAGGTCTTTGAGATGCCACAGAGAAGATATAAGAATAGAAGAATATAAGAAATAGGGATGTGAATCGTTTTTTGATGATTTAAAATATCGTCCGATATATTTTAAATCGTCAAAAATCGTTAGAGGCGATATATAATAGGAATTCCCCCGATTTATCGTCAAAAATCGTAAATCGGGGGAAGGGGGAGGGCAGGAAAACCTGCACACTAAAACAACCCTAAAACCCACCCCGACCCTTTAAAATAAATCCCCCACCCTCCCAAACCCCCCCAAAATGTCTTAAATTACCTGGGGTCCAGTGGGGGGGTCCCGGTGTGATCTTCCACTCTCGGGCCACGGGTGCGTTGATAGAAATGGCGCCGGCGCTACCTTTGCCCTGTCATATGACAGGGCAAAGGTATGCCCAATTTACGATTTACACGATATTTAAAAAAACAAAACCGCGACGATCCGATTCCCTCCCCCCCAGCCAAAATCGATCGTTAAGACGATCGATCACACGATTCACATCTCTAATAAGAAATGCCATGATGAGTTAAACCAAGGCCCATCATGCCCAGCATCTTGACTCTGACAATAGCCAATCAGAATCATTAGGAAGTACCTGGCAGATGCTAAAAAGTAAACCTATTTTCTTGTTGCTCACTCCCAGAGACAAGCGATGGCTTTCCCAAGTCTACTTAGCTAATAATTGTTTATGGAATTTTCCCACCAGGAACTTCTCCAAATGCCTTTTAAACCCCACTATGCTCGTCACCTTGACCACGTCCTCTGGCAGCAGATTCCACAACTTGATTGTGGCTGAGTGAAAAAATATTTATTTATTTACAATATTTATTACTTACTCTAAAATTCTAGGCACGTTACAAATTCCTTTTTACAATTTGTTTTGAATTTTCTGTTTGTTAGCTTCATGGAGTGTCCCTTGTTTTATTATTATTTGAAAGGGTAAATACCCATCCTTTATTTACCCATCCCACCCCGCTCATGATTTTATAAACTTCTATCCTGCCCCCTCTCAGCCGTCTCTTTTCCAAGCTGAAGATCCCTCGCCTGCGGAGCCTCCCATCACGGGAGAGACGTTCCTGCCCCTTTTATCATTTTTGCCGCCCTCCTTTGCACCTTTCCTGGTTGCTCTATGTCTTTCTTGAGATGCGGTGACCAGAACTGCACACAGTGCTCAAGGTGCCCTTGCACTATGGATCAATGCAAAGGCAATAAGATATTTCCTGTTCTACTCCCCCTTCCTTTGTGGATCATTCCTAGCATTTTCTTTGCTTTTTTGACCGCTGCCGTGCACTGAACAGAGGATTTGAATTAATTGTCCACAAGGACTCGGAGAATCTTTTCCTGGGTGGTGATTCCCAATAGAAAATCCAGCATCGTGTACCTGTTGCTGGTATTTCCCCCACTTGTCCACAGTGGGAGGGTAATTATCACATAGCCCATGTACTTAAGAACATAAGAACATAAGAATATGCCATACTGGGTCAGACCAAGAGTCCATCAAGCCCAGTATCCTGTTTTCAACAGTGGCCAATTCAGGTCACAAGAACCTGGCAAGTATCCAAACATTAGATTTATTTATTTATTTTATTTAAATACTTTTAATATACCGATGCTCAAGACGAAATCTTATCGTACCGGTTTACAGTAGAACCAGGGGGAAACCATTTAACTAGAAGAAAGAAAGTAACAATAAACAGGGAGTAACATTCAGGGCCGTTAAGAGAGAAAGAATTAGTTTAAAGTAACTCATCTAGAGAGGTAATGTAAAATAGCAGAAAACTGCTGCTTAAAATAGCAGAAAACAAATGATTAACATAGGGTGCTGATTTAGCAGGATATATAAATAAGCAGTTCAAGCATAACAGGGGCGAGGAAGGGCAGGGGCCGGAAACGGAGCAGGGGGAAGTGGTTAAAGGTCCAGGTGAGGAGGAAGGTAATAAGGAGGAGGTGTGAGAGTCAATGCTAGTTGGGGATTGACCCCTCAGGGGAAGCCTTGAGAGCACAGCCAGATTTTCAGTTTCTTTCTAAAGGAAAGATGGCATTGTTCCTGGCGTAGATCCGGGGGTAGTGAATTCCAATGATGAGGTCCAGCGGTGGACAGTGCTCGTTTTTGAATGGAGTTGTGAATGGAGGATTTGTTTGGGGGAACCTGGAGAGATCCTTTGTATGCGGATCTAATTGGTCTTGAGGAAGAGTGGAGTTCGAGTGGGATGATGAGTTGGAGTGAGGATTGATGATAGATGGTTTTGTGAATGATGGTCAATGCCTTGAACAGTATTCTATAGTGGATGGGTAGCCAGTGTAAGATTTTTAGTATCGGTGTGATGTGGTCCTTACGATGAGAGTTTGTAAGGATCCTGGCTGCGGTGTTTTGCAGCATCTGTAGTGGTTTAGTTGAGGAGGCGGGGAGGCCGAGTAGTAGCGCGTTGCAGTAGTCAGTCTTTGAAAACAGTATGGCATGAAGGACTGAACAGTAATCATGAAAGTGTAGTAGAGGTTTTAGCTGTTTTAGAGCATGTAGCTTATAGAAGCATTCCTTTGTGGTGGTGTTAATGAACTTTTTGAAGTTCCTTCTAGTGTCCATGGTGGCACCAAGGTCTCTCACCTGGTTTACTAGTGGTATGATTGGGTTGCTGACGAAGGGGTTATTATCATTGGGAGAGATGACGAGGAGTTCTGTTTTGGACATATTAAGAACCAAATTGAGACTAGAAAGAAGGAGGTTGATGGAGTGAAGGCAACTGTTCCAGAAGTTTAGGGTGCTGGAGATGGGATCCGTGATGGGGATTAGGATCTGCACGTCGTCAGCGTATATAAAGTGGGTAAGGTTGAGGCTTTTAAGTAATTGGCATAGGGGGAGCAGATAGATATTAAACAGGGTAGGAGGGGATAGTGATGAACCCTGGGGTACTCCTTGATTGGAAGGGACGGAGTGGGATTCTTTATCGTTTATTCTAACTTTGTAATGCCTGTTGTTGAGGAAGGATTTGAACCAGAAGAGTGCAGAGCCAGTGATGCCGATTTCCATCAGACGGTTGATGAGGATTATATGGTTTACTGTGTCAAACGCTTCGAAATGTTGAGAAGAGCTAGTAGGTAGGATTGGCCCTTGTCAAGACCCATCAGGATGTTGTCCGTTAATGAGAGTAGGAGAGATTCCGTGTTTAAGTGTTTCCGGAAACCAAATTGAGAAGGATAGAGAATATTATGGGAGTCAAGGTAATCTGTGAGTCGGTTGTTGACCAGTTTTTCCATTAGTTTGGCTATAAAAGGTAAGTTGGCAATGGGGCGGAAGTTTACGGGGTTGGCTGGATCCAGGTTGGGTTTTTTTAGTAAGGGTTTCAGAGAAGCAGTTTTTAATAGAGATGTGAATCGGAACTGAAATCCGACTCGATTCTGGTTCCGATTCACATCTATAGAGATGTGAATCGGAACTGAAATCCGAACCGATTCTGGTTCTGATTCACATCTCTAGTTTTTAATGCGTCCGGGACAGATCCTAGATAGATCAAAAGCTACTATTGCTTATTAATTACCGTCATAGCAGTTTATGGATTCTTCCTCTAGGAACTTATCCAAACCTTTTTTAAACCCAGTTACACTAACTGCTGTAACCACATTCTCTGGCAATGAATTCCAGAGCTTAACTATGCACTGAGTGAAAAAGAATTTCTTTGATTTGTTTTAAATGAGCTACTTGCTAACTTCATGGAGTGCCCCCTGGTCCTTCTATTATCTGAGAGAGTAAATAAACGATTTACATTAACTTGTTCATGTCTTTTCATGATTTTGTAGACTTCTATCATATCCCCCCACAGTCGTCTCTTCTCCAAACTGAACAGCCCTAACCTCATAGGGGAGCCATTCCATGCCCCTCTCCTGTACCGCGATGACGCAATGCACCCGATCGTGGTTTTAAGGAATTAAAGAGCAACTGCAGACATCCCATCCAGTAAAGAAGAACTGTACTCTGTCACCATCGGGAGGGTTGCACCCCCCATGAACTGGACTCTGCCATCCCTGGAAGGGAAGTGCTTTGAATTATTTCCTTAAAAAATGGAATGCATCATTACCCTAAAAATGAAATGTTGAAAATGCATTAATACTGGATGGTATATTTTACTTAAATGAAAAACTGTTTTGAAAAAATAAAAAAAGAAAAATACAAAAAGTAAAAATAACCTGAATATGGGTGGACTTAAGACCTATGATTAAAGATGATCCCTTAAGCGACTTAACAAAGAGCAGACATGCCCAAAGAGACCGCGGGATGTTATGAAGGTCTGTAAAATGTGTGTATAGAATATCAAGTAATGGGATTTGGTTTCAAAATTCTGATTCCGTTGAAATATATGAAGGAAATGGTTTGTTGACGTAAATTCTTACAATACTTTATAATATTCGTCAATATCAAAAATAAGAGTAACATATAATACAAGATAACCAATAACATTGCAGACAACATCTGCCCTCTCATCGCCAAAGACCTAAACTCAAATAACTCAAAAAAACCATGGTATGCGGTCAACGGCAGATTCACGATGTCGGACCGGCCCGGGTATTCGTCACCCAGGCCGACCCAGGAAACATCAAGTGGTCTGCCGAGCATGGCTCTGTCACGGCCGCGCATGGCAGACCACATGACTGGAGTGATTGGCCTATCGGGGGATGCCCGATCCCCCGATAGGCCAATCCGCCCCTGTCTACGGTTGAACTGCAGGCACTCAAACATGAATTAAGAACCAAGGAAAAGAAATGGCACAAGGATCCTTCTCCTACCCTGCTAGCTACTTATAAACTCACTCTCCATTCTTACAGAACTACAATCCAAAAAAACAAAAAAGACTTCTACGCCCAAAAAATCCACAACTACCAATTTAATGCCAAAGCCCTCCTTTGTCTCGAGCCTCACTAAAATAACATCTCCCCTTTTCGTAGAGAATGAAGCTATCAATAAATGTAACGAACTAGCACTCTTTTTCCACAACAAAGTTGGCAAGCTTATGTCATGATTCCCACCCTACACCTCCCAACCCCACACCACCCAAAAAAACTCAAACATCTCATTCAATTCTTTCGAACCTACCTCCGCCTCGGAGATAGCAACACTCCTAAAGAAAATGAAACCATCCACTCACCCGGAGGACACTATCCCTACAAAAGCACTTCTTTCCATCCCTGACATCATTGCCAAGCCTTTATCAGAAATCATTAACTGCTCTCTCTACCTTGGACAAATTCCCACTGCCTGGAAACAAGCCACCCTCAAACCCATTTTAAAGAAATCGAACCTGGACCCAGCTGACCCTTCAAACTTCCGACCTATCTCCAGCCTCCTGTTCCTGGCTAAACTTATGGAAAGGGTGGTCAACCTACAACGTATGGACACCTAGAAAAACGCAACACCTTATTTCCATCACAATAAGGCTTCTGTAAGTTCTTCAACATGGAAACCCTCAATATCCCTCTTGGATACCCTACTCAAAGGACTCAATAATAGCCAGTCTTACATCTTAGCCATGTTTGACATCTCTGCTACATTTGACCCTGTCAACCACAACATACTAGTCGATCGCCTCTCCGAAATAGGTATCTCCGGAATGGCCCTCATCTGGTTTAAATCCTTCCTCAGCAATAGGTACTATAAGGTCAAAATTGGCACCCATGAATCTAACCCTATTAACCTAACCCATGGGGTTCCACAAAGTTCCTCCCTCTCCCCTACATTCTTCAACGTCTTTCTACTACCCCTTTGCCAACTCCTTGCTGACCTCAGCCTAACGCATTATATCTATGCGGATGATGTCCAAATACTCATCCCCATCAAGGAATCCCTACCTAAAGCCCTCAAGACCTGGGACAATTGCCTCACCTCCATCAACCGCCTCCTAACTAACCTTAACCTCACCCTAAACACTACAAAAACAGAGCTACTTCTCATCTCCCCCGGCCACCATAACCTCCTCCCCACTGACCAACCCTCCTCCTTTCCACATCACATCAGAGATCTGGGGGTCATTCTTGACAGCCATCTAAACTTAAAAAAATGTATCAACAACACCACTAAGGATTGTTTCTACAAATTACAGGTCATTAAGAAACTAAGACCCCTCCTCCATCACAATGACTTCAGAGCAGTCCTTCAAGCCACTTTATTTAGCAAGATTGATTACTGCAACTCCCTGTTCCTAGGCCTTCCCGCAATCTCTCTCAAACCGCTCCAAATGCTGCAAAATGCAGCTGCTAGAATCCTCATCAACTCCCGCAGGATTTTCAGAAGGCGTCTGACAAAGTCCCTCATGAGAGGCTTCTACGTAAACTAAAAAGTCATGGGATAGGAGGCGATGTCCTTTCGTGGATTACAAGCTGGTTAAAAGACAGGAAACAGAGAGTAGGATTAAATGGTCAATTTTCTCAGTGGAAAAGGGTAAACAGTGGAGTGCCTCAGGGATCTGTACTTGGACCAGTGCTTTTCAATATATATATATATAAATGATCTGGAAAGGAATACGACGAGTGAGGTTATCAAATTTGCAGATGATACAAAATTATTTAGAGTAGTTAAATCACAAGCAGACTGTGATACATTGCAGGAGGACCTTGCAAGACTTGAAGATTGGGCATCCAAATGGCAGATGAAATTTAATGTGGACAAGTGCAAGGTGTTGCATATAGGGAAAAATAACCGTTGCTGTAGTTACACAATGTTAGGTTCCATATTAGGAGCTACCACCCAGGAAAAAGATCTAGGCATCATAGTGGATAATACTTTAAAATCGTCAGCTCAGTGTGCTGCAGCAGTCAAAAAAGCAAATAGAATGTTAGGAATTATTAGGAAGGGAATGGTTAATAGAACGGAAAATGTCATAATGCCTCTATATCGCTCCATGGTGAGACCACACCTTGAATACTGTGTACAATTCTGGTCGCTGCATCTCAAAAAAGATATAGTTGCGATGGAGAAGGTACAGAGAAGGGCAACCAAAATGATAAAGGGGATGGAACAGCTTCCCTATGAGGATAGGCTGAAGAGATTAGGGCTGTTCAGCTTGGAGAAGAGACGGCTGAGGGGGGATATGATAGAGGTCTTTAAGATCATGAGAGGTCTTGAACAAGTAGATGTGACTCAGTTATTTTCACTTTCGAATAATAGAAGGACTAGGGGGCATTCCATGAAGATAGCAAATAGCACATTCAAGACTAATCGGAGAAAATTCTTTTTCACTCAACGCACAATAAAGCTCTGGAATTTGTTGCCAGAGGATGTGGTTAGTGCAGTTAGTGTAGCTGGGTTCAAAAAAGGTTTGGATAAGTTCTTGGAGGAGAAGTCCATTAATGGCTATTAATCAATTTTACTTAGGGAATAGCCACTGCTATTAATTGCATCAGTAGCATGGGATCTTCTTAGTGTTTGGGTAATTACCAGGTTCTTGTGGCCTGGTTTTGGCCTCTGTTGGAAACAGGATGCTGGGCTTGATGGACCCTTGGTCTGACCCAGCATGGCAATTTCTTATGTTCTTATGTTCTTATATATCGCCAATCCTCAGGGATCTCCATTGGCTTCTGATCCCCTCCAGAATACTTTACAAGACCCTCACAACTATCCATAAAACTCTACACAACCAGAATATTCATTGGCTTAATGACTCTCTGCACTACCATACATCTGACAGACCCACCAGAACTGCCTATAAAGGATTCCTGTCTACACCCTCTCACAAACTCTCCCATCACATCTCCACCAAAGAACGGGCCTTCTCCATAGCGGGACCAACACTATGGAACTCCATGCCACCCAAACTACGCCAAGAACACTGTACAAAAACTTAAAAAAAAAATCTAAAAACTTGGCTATTTAAACGGGCCTATACATAAAAACCCCCATCCTTCTCGCTCCAATAGCCTCCACTGCCTTCAACCCAGATGTGTAATTCTATTTAACTTCCAGTGCATGTTTGCTTGGATTATACGCAATACAGAAGTTTGTCTATAGTTAATTTTTCTCTCAATCTCTTATTTAATGGCCCTGCTTAAGTCCACTGGACCCATTCTTTTCTCTAATCTGCCCATATTGTTCCTTCATCTCCCTGTTATATGTAACTTTAATTTTTCCCTTTCCTAAAAAGCACGTTGTTTGATTAATTCCCGTTAATTGTAAACCGATGTGATATGCAAATGAATGTCGGTATATAAAAGTTTTAAAATAAATAAATAAATAGTTCCACTTTGAAAATTCATGGGTGTGCACTGAACCCTCTGAACCTTACACCTACAAAGTTACAAGTGCTTAAGAACAGATGTAACGCATGGGTTTGCATGCATACTTTCAAACATCGAAAGAATGCATGTAAATCCTCTCCTCCTGCAATGCCACTTACTATGGGGTAGATTTTATAACATGCGCGCGTGGCCTACATATGCACGTGCTACCCAGCGCGTGCACGTGTACGCTTGATTTTATAACATGCGCACGCAGGCGCGCGCATGTTATAAAATCCAGGGTCAGAGCTCGCAAGGGGGTGCACAATTGTGCACCTTGCGCATGCCGAGCCCACTGCAAGCCGCGCTGCCTTCCCCTGTTCCCTCCCAGACCGCTCCGAAATCGGAGCGGCCTCGGAGAGAACTTCCCTACCCCCCCACCCCACCTTCCCTTCCCCTACCTCCCCCTACCTCCCCCGCCCTTTCCCCCCTACCTTTGATGATTTCTTTTTTTTATTTCAAAACTTACTTCAGCCCTGCCCCTGGACTGCCTCGCTCCCTCCCCACCCCAGACCGCCCCTTTTGTAAAGTCCCGGAGCTTACATGCGTCCCGGGGCTTTACGCGCGCCTCCGGGCCTTTTGAAAATAGGCCCGGTGCGCGTAAGCTTTTGAAAATCTGGCCCTATGTGTGTGCAAAACTCTGTTTCACAGGTAACTTTGTGTACATACCCTAAATTGTTTCTCAAACAGGGAACGGGGAAAGCCATCGGGACTCCCCTAGGGCTCGGCGTGCACAAGGTGCACAAGTGTGCACCCCCTTGCACACGCTGACCCCTGGATTTTATAATATGTGCGCGGCAGCGCGCGCATGTTATAAAATCGGGTGTACATTTGTGCACGCCGGGTAGCACGCACAAATGTACCCTGTGCGCGCTGTTTTAAAAATCTGCCCCATAGAGTTTACAATCTACTGAAGACACATGAGATTTCAGGAAATTATCTATTACAGTCAATATGGCTAAAGTCAAGAAGATTAAAAAGCAGCCTCAGAAAGTTGAGCATTTAGGCAGGGCATGAATATGGCCAGAGCTGGGCAATAATGCATCAACTCAAGGTTTTTCGAAACATATAGTTCAATAAAGCAGAGAGTCAGGAGTCCCAGCTGGAAGAAAAGGGCATGGATAAAACAGCTAGCCTGATGAACAGAGGTAGTAAGGAGGGTTCGGGGAAGATAAGAGAGGACAGGAAATCAGCTGTGAGAGAATGCACTTGTAGGTAAGTAGGAGAAGCTTGATTTGTATTCAGAAGTGGATGGGGAGTTAAGGTAGTGTCTTGAGAAGAGGGGTTACACGATCATAACAACAGTGGAGAAAGATATTTCCCATAGCTGAATTCTGAATAGACTGTAATGGACAGAGAAGGGTCAGTAAGAACATACTGGGTGAGACCGGGGTCCATACTGGGTCAGACCGAGGGTCCATCAAGCCAAATATCCTGTTTCCAACAGTGGCCAATCTAGTTCACAAGTACCTGGCAAATACCCAAACAGTAAATAGATCCCATGCTGCGATGATGCAGTGATAAGTAGTGGCTACTCCCTAAAGACCTATTTCTTATGGAATCCTCTGTTACACTGTAAAGCAGTGTGATATGTCAAATTGAACATCGGTATATAAAAACAAATAAATAAATAAATAAAGACCGGATTTTAAAATGGCCATGCATGCAAATACTAGCAGTTACACGCACGTGCCAGGCCCTGAAAAAGAGGCATGCCAGGGGGGTGTGGAGGGGTGGGGCGGGACGGAGGCTAGCTGGGACAGCGACCATTAGCCACTGTTCCAGGAAAGCACGCATCGCCAGCCAGCTGGTGCGTGTAAGTTGCTTCTGCTCCAACGGAGCAGTAAGTAACATTTTTTTTTAATTTTTATAGTTAGGTAGGAGGAAGGGGTCGGGGTGGAGAGGGGAAGGGGAAGGAAGGTTAGGTAGGAAGGTAGGGAAGTTCCCTCCCAGTCTGCTCCTTAATTGGAACGGACTGGGAGGGAACTGGGGGAAGCTTGATTGCATCACCATGCGTCATATTCAAAAATTCACCTCCTGCGTGCGCCACCCATACATACGTGCCCAGATTATAAAATCCATGCATGTGGCCAACGGATTTTATAACCTGCGCGCCCCGGGAACCGCACGCACATGGATGCGTGAGCGCTTCTTTTAAAATCTACCCCTAAGTCTACTTGGTTAATAACATTTTATTACAGAGGGAGATTTGTGAGGAGCAGGTTGCAGTAGTCTATGCACAAGATGCTGAGAAAGGAGAGAAGGGTTTTGCTGAAGTGTGCAATTCTCTGTGACCCTAGTCTCTCTTTATACAAGATAGAACACTTAGGACCAGATTTATGGACTGAGGGAAAAAACTTAAAAAGCACAACCTTGTGTATATTTAATGTCTAAACCAAATGTATGGTTTTCACAACAGCTCCTGAGGTTTTCACAACAGCTCCTGTGGTTTTCACAACAGCTCCTGTGGTTTTCACCACTATTCAGTAACAGGAACACAAAATCTCTTGTAAAGCCCACACAAATCTTTTTCTCAGCACAATCTGCCTAAGATATAAATATGGTGCAAGGGAGAAACTTGTCCTGTTTGAAAACTCTGCGGGCTAGAACATCCACAGAGAGCACCGTTTGACTCGAGAATGATAACAGGTTGGGAGCTGTATCAAAGAAAATTGAAAGTTTCTGCTGTGTAGTTAAAAGATGGAGAAAGGAGGCGAAGGTGAGGGCATGCATGGGGGCAATTTTCCAAGTGATTTGCAGGGAAGTGAAAAGCATTTTACCCGTGTCAAGCAGCTCTCTGAAAATGGTTCCCCCTCAATGGGGCTAAAAGTTTGTGCACTGGAATTCAAGATGGTGGTCTAAAAGAGAGGTGGTGTTTTGGAGCTCCTGAAGAATTCCTGTTTTCAACTTGAACTATGCCTCATACTAAACAGAGGGTGAAGATTCGGGAGCTGTCCCCAGTCACCCCCAAGCCTGATCCTTCTCAGAAGAGAATTGATGGATTCCTTATCCCAGCGTTCGTTTCTGTGCCAGATGTTGGTTCCTTGGCGATTGGAGCTGTAGAGTGAGTGGCTCCTATACCGGACATTGATAGCACCTTGAGTCCTGGTGCGCCTACTCATCCTCCCCGGATATTATCTACCACCATGAGCATCATTATTGAACCGTGGATCAGTGGTTTCTGGGAAAGCTTCTCCTATGGCTGATGTGAGGCCCCTGGCTGGCAAGCTGGTCAGATTCTCGGCGACCGTGGGGGAGTTTAGAGCTTCTGCAAGTGCAGTTGAGTCTGCGGTAAGACCCTGAATGGTAACCTTGATGCCAGAGCAGAGTTGTGAGGAATGTGGAGGCAATTCTTCATCTCAAAACAATAAAGGTTTGGAAAATTTTGTTGTCCATCTGAGGTTTGGAAAATGTTGTTGTCCATCTGAGGCAGATCCAAAAATGTGTCTTGGCTCTCTGAACAAATGAAAGCAGACTTCAGTCGATGGGTGGATCCTCCTTAGGATTGGAAAAACCTTCTGTGAATACGCTAGATTCAGTGTGGTCAGCCCTGATGGTGTCGGAAAAATCTATTTCTTCACTTGTTGTTGGCTTCACAAGGTGAAAAGCTCAAAGAGTTGATAAAGCAAGTCATTTTGAAAGGTTCAGTTGACCTTGGTTCAATCTAAGTTGACTCATTCTAAAACACTGGAGAACTCTCTCCACTACTTAAATTTAAGGGTTTTGAATTTTCCTGTTATTGATTTAATTTCCCCTATTGATCTTTTTAAGAACAATATCTCTGAGGATCTTGATACCTTCTGAAGTCACACCTTCTATTACTAAAGCTCATTATTTAAAGCTTCAAGCAAATATTAATTCTGATGCCTAGGAACAAGATCCAAATATGAATCTATAGAATTTCTGGAAACCTCAGAATATATTTCAATGTCCAAACGTGGGACCTTACTTATTTTCTTCGTTTTTTCTTAAGACCATGATTTTGTTCTTAGAATGTTTTTCTGCTACATAACTTCTTTGTTTCATGGTCAGAAAATTTGGATCTATCTGGATATCACTTGAGTGACCCAAGATCGAAGGAAAAAAATTCCTTGCTGTGCGTAGCAAGGCTATTGCTATGGGTGCATCTTTTTATACTTTGTTACCTTTGCAAATGTGTACTCTATTCGGGGTCCAAATTTGTGTATTATGATCCTGCTCATTTGAGATCTTATCTTGATGCTCATATTAGTTCTCCTTGTTTCCAAACTTAAGTAATTCAGCATTGATTGTTTTTTTTAACATTGTCTCTCTTTGTCATAGTTGTTGCTCTCTTTTCTTTTAATTTGTATCGTTCTATTTAATCTTGTTCTCCCCCTGTTTTTCCTTTAAATATCTGAATTGTTTGGCTATAAATGTATACTCTCGTTTTGATCATATATATAATATTATGTAATTTCTATTAGCCAACTCTCATTGATTTTTCTGTACAAGTTATACCTGTGTTTTGTTTTTTTTGGGTTTTTTTTAAATACCAATAAATATAAAGTTTTTAAAAAAAAAGTTTGTGCACTGTTCTGCAACACACACAATTTTAGCGGCGTTGAGCGGAGGGCTTCCCAGAGGCATGTTTCAGTTGGGGGAGGAAAAATGAGTGTGTAAACTGCATTTTCTAACCTTCGCGTGTACTTTTCCAGCAAAATTCTACCCACGGGAAGTTTCAAAGAAAAAGTACATGTGAATTGTCATGCTAAGAAATGATGTGAGCCCGTGGTCTTTGTCATAGTGCAAATACTTGAAAATTGACGCCCCAATGCTTTTGGTTAGATAAAAGAGAAATACAGCAAGACGGAGCAGTCAGTCCTCTGGTATAGCAACATGCAAACAATTCAAAGTCCAACTCGAGATAGGCAGATTCAGTCTACGTCTGGGTCAACTGACATTTTGAATTCCCCTCCACTCACCCACCCACCCACCAACACTGTTGGATTTCATTCAATGAATCTGGGAAAGACTCCAAAGAAACTCCAAAATATATCCAAAATGGTCCAAAAAAATCTTACTTCAGATCTTTGGGAAACCTAAGGAGGATCCACCCATCGACTGAAGTCCGCTCTGCATTTGTTCAGAGAGCCAAGACACATTTTTGGATCTGCCTCAGATGTTTCAGAGTTTTATTTTTTTCTTTGAAGAAACAAAAGGTTTGAACGAGCCCAATTTTGAAACCTGTGAGCAGCAACGTCACTTGTCAAGGCTTTGACCCTACTAAGACCGAAATCCACCCAATGTGGCATTTTGCTAATGCCCCTTCAGTAAACAGGCCAATCACTCATTGGGTTAATTCTGCTCTCTTTCCTGCAGTGGTGAGAAGTGAACTGTGCGTTCTTTACCCTGCTTCTCTAGTAAGTGAAGGCATCTCTCCATTGGCATTTGCCAGGTACTTCCAAGTGGCCCAAATTGGCAACTGTCAGCGATAGGATGCTGAATTTGATGGACCGGTGGTTAATTGGATACCTGATAATGTGGTACCTGACTTTTTCTGCTTGTAAGCACTTGCAGTTGCCTTAGTTTTCTTATTTTTGTCTTTTCTTATTAAATTGTTCTGCAAATCTGTTTTAGAGAAATGTGTGCATCTTTGCCTTGGAGCTACTGAAGAAGGGAGTAACACCTCATGAAAGCTGGTCAAGAAATGTATTAAATATAGTCCAACAAAAAGGTATTACCTTGTGTTATTGAGTTTCTTTCTTCCGTTATCTTTTATTGCTATGCATTCAAGTGGCCTAAAATGGCAACCACGCGACTTGGAATTACTCACCAGTCAAATGGTAACAGAGAAATATAGATCACGTGACCTCTTTGAATGTGTTGGATTCTGAGGTTTAATCAAAGGGTTCATCTGGGTTGGTTGCACTGCAGTAATGAAACATGTGTTTGTTTCAAAGACGAAAACTATGCCATCCAAAAACTGCAAATATCTGTTTGCAATTAATTTCTCTTCAGCCTTTTTCCATTTAGATGAGAGGACATCTTTGCCAGGCCATGCTCATTATCTCAGTTTGCAAAAAGCTCTGGACAGATTTTTGTGCAGAAACCCTAAAGGTGTGATGAAAGCCTAATTCTGCACACATTTCTCAGTTCTGGTGCCTAAAATAATACTCCAGGATGCTGGCAGGGGAATCGTGAACTTCCTGCGAATGTTTCAATTCACATTCACCCAAAAATAACAAAGTGACTGTTAACACCTGCACTCTCCAACATTTCCCCCCCCCCCCGCTCACAACAAGGAGATTAATGGGACCCCATTCAAGAGAGAAATCTCTGACCTCATTTATGGCGCTTAAAAACGCAGGAAATTGCTTACTAATCCAAATCTTGATAGTCCAGTATCCTCAGATTCACTAAAATAAGGAAAAGAATTCCTCAAGATTTACATGAAAGTCTTTTAACTTGACCTCAGTTTTCCAAGGACACAACGATAACAACCGGTGCAAAGCAAATAGGTCTTCATCCGGTCGCAGAAGCTGTACAGTGTATGTGAATCTGAAACCCAGTACAACAAGCATCAGCACACATTCTCTGCTCGATTCATTAAGGCTTTTCTCCCATTCTGGGTCTATGGGAAAATACCTGGGATGAATCAGGCCCACAGACACAGACAGGCGAATTTTATTTGGAAGCAAGTTCTGCTCTCTGTGTACTGTTCAGTATATCGAAAGTAAATATCATGCATCAATGAAAGATGTTTGGTTCTCTTTAACCTGCAAGAAGAATCTCGAGTGTTCCCATGCTTCCTGGATCTGAGTGGATCGTATTGCCTGATGTGCCACAAAAATGACATCACGCCCACGGCACAGCCCATGCCGATGCCACTCAGTAGGAGGTGACCTGCATCGGCCAGGACTGCTCCCAGGGGTTAAGGAACAAGGCAGGCAAGCAGCCTGATTTGAGCATGTTTCCCAATAAGAGCCATGGATAGTAATCACTTTGGGTAGTTTTAAAAACTATTGCTCACTACACTGAGAATACAGTTTATTATTCCAGTTTTCAGATAATAAAGCAAAAACTCAAGAAAGAGGAGGCATTTCCGAGACAAGGTAAAATCATGGGTGTTTTTCAGAAAAAAACGGGATTAGGAAGCTATAGATCACTGCGCTGTTTCTATTCAGTCACAGCAGCTGTTTTTCCAAAACGTAATGTGGATTTTACATTCCACATTCTCCCTTCTGCCCTTCCTACCAGCATCCCCTCCCTTTACCCCATCCCCAAAGAAAGCTGGGACTAAGCCTTTCCATCTGTTGATTGGGGGGGGGGGGGCGGGGGAGGGAGAGTGAGAGAGAGAGAGGACACCTGATTCATGGCTTTAAGCAGAAGATGGGCTGAGAAAGAGTTTGGTTGAGTGCAGTCAGTAATTGGTGCAATTGGTGCAATACGTGAGGTTCGTTGAGACAAGATGTCAAACATGGAACAAACCTCTAAGGGGGGAATTTTCAAAAGGATCTCTGTGTGTAAAAGCAGCACATATCATAGCAATTTTCAAAAGCCCACTTAAATGCTTAAAGTGCACGTACACGCATAAAACCGATGGACAATTCAGTGGCATATACTGCACTTCTCAAAAGCCCACTTACAAGGCTGAAGTGTATTTGCACGTGTACAACCCAGTTTTAAGTGCTTAAATCCTTTTGAAAATTACCCACTATGTGTAAAGCATATTACAGACCATTACAGATGATCAAAAGCTTTATCTATTTATGTTCAAACAAATTCCCTCCCCCCCACACCCAAAACATAAGAAAATATACACTACTGACCACATGTAATGCCAACCGATCCCTGTGCTGATGGAATACACCGACTGCCATTAGAAAACGGAGCGCAGATCAATGCCTCCACCCTTCTAACTAGGTTAATATTGCATCAAAAATTCCAGGAGAAACAAGTGTACAAGCTTTCTAATATAATAACATACAGGCCGATTCAGTACAGTGCGCTCAGGCCGAGCGCACCATTAGCCCCTGTCTAGATGCGCGTTTTCCACGCGCTAATATTACCCCTTATACAGTAAGGGGTAATAATAGCGCAAGGAAAACACGCGTCCAACCCCCCAAAAGCTAATAGCGCCCGCAACATGCAAATGCATTTTGATGAGCCTATAAGTTAGTCCCGCACGAAACAGAAAGTAAGATGTGCAGTCAAGCTGCACATCTTACTTTCAGAAATTAACGCCTGCCCGAAGGCAGGAGTTCATTTCGTCTGGCACCGGGAAAGTGCACAGAAAAGCAGAAAAAAATGCTTTTCTGTACACCCTCCGACTTAATATCATAGCCATATTAAGTTGGAGGCCCCAAAAATAAAAAAAAATTAAAATTCTAAAAAAAAAAAAATTAAAAATCTGCCCGCAGCCCGCGGGTTGGAAGACGGACGCTCAGTTTTGCCGCCGTCCGTTTTCCGAACCTGTAGCTGTCAACGGGTTCGACAACCGACACCAGTAAAATTAAGCGTCGGCTGTCAAACCCGCTGACAGTCGTCGCTTCTGCCAATAAGGAGGCGCTAGGGATGCGCTAGTGTCCCTCATGCCTCCTTATTACCGCAGGCCCTCATTTAAATACAGAATCGCACGCCCAGGAGAGTGGCCTGGGCGTGCGTCGGGAGAGCGGGCGCTTGCCTCGGAGTGCCGGATCTCCCGCGAATTTTACTGAATCGGCCCAATAGAAATGACAGCAGATAAAGACCAGAAGACCCATCCAGTCTACACAGCAATCTGCCCATGGTAGTAACTGCCGCTCCATGCAGGTTACCCCCGTATTTCTCTTAAGGAAAGTAACTGCTGCTCTGTGCAGGTTAATCCCATGCAGAAATGTTATACCATCCCTTTCTTTATGCCTTTAGGGATCTGCAGTGTTTGTCCTATGCCCTTTTAAATTCATTAACTATTCTCATCTTCGCAACTTCTTCTGGGAGGGCATTCCAGGCATCCAACACTCCTTCTCAGCCACCATTTTCAGTATAAGTACTCATAAGAACATAAGAACATGCTATACTAGGTCAGACTAAGGGTCCATGAAGCCCAGGATCCTGTTTCCAACAGTGGCCAATCCAGGTACCTGGCAAGTACCCAAAAACTAAGTCTATCCCATGCTACTGACGCTAGTAATAGCAGTGGCTATTTTCTAAGTCAACTTGATTAATAGCAGGTAATGGACCTTTCCTCCAAGAACGTATCCACACCTTTTGTAAACCCAGCTACACTAACTGCACTAATCACATCCCCTGGCAACAAATTCTAGAGTTTAATTGTGCATTGAGTGAAAAAGAACTTTCTCCGATTCGTTTTAAATGTGCCCCATGCTAACTTCATGGAGTGCCCCCTAGTCTTTCTACTATCCGAAAGAGTAAATAACCGATTCACATCTACCCGTTCTAGACCTCTCATGATTTTAAACACCTCTATCATATCCCCCCTCAGTCGTCTCTTCTCCAAGCTGAAAAGTCCTAACCTCTTTAGTCTTTCCTCATAAGGGAGCTGTTCCAACCCCTTTATTATTTTGGTTGCCCTTCTCTGTACCTTCTCCATCGCAATTATATCTTTTTTGAGATGCGGCGACCAGAATTGTACACAGTATTCAAGGTGTGGTCTCACCATGGAGCGATACAGAGGCATTATGACATTTTCCGTTTTATTCACCATTCCCTTTCTAATAATTCCCAACATTCTGTTCACTTTTTTGACTGCCGCAGCACACTGAACTGACGATTTCAATATATTATCCACTAAGACGCCTAGATCTCCTTCCTGGGTGGTAGCACCTAATATGAAACCTAATATCGTGTAACTATAGTATGGGTAATTTTCTCTATATGCATCACCTTGCACTTATCCACATTAAATTTCATCTGCCATTTGGATGCCCAATTTTCCAGTCTCACAAGGTCTTCCTGCAATTTATCACAATCTGCTTGTGATTTAACTACTCTGAATAATTTTGTATCATCTGCAAATCTGATTACCTCACTCATTGTATTTCTTTCAAGATCATTTATAAATATATTGAAAAGTAAGGGTCCCAATACAGATCCCTGAGGCACTCCACTGTCCACTCCCTTCCACTGAGAAAATTGTCCATTTAATCCTACTCTCTGTTTCCTGTCTTTTAGCCAGTTTGCAATCCACGAAAGGACATCGCCACCTATCCCATGACTTTTTACTTTTCCTAGAAGCCTCTCATGAGGAACTTTGTCAAACGCCTTCTGAAAATCCAAGTATACTATATCTACCGGTTCACCTTTATCCACATGTTTATTAACTCCTTCAAAAAAGTGAAGCAGATTTGTGAGGCAAGACTTGCCCTGGGTAAAGCCATGCTGACTTTGTTCCATTAAACCATGTCTTTCTATATATTCTGTGATTTTGATGTTTAGAACACTTTCCACTATTTTTCCTGGCACTGAAGACAGGCTAACTGGTCTGTAGTTTCCTGAATTGCCCCTGGAGCCCTTTTTAAATATTGGGGTTATATTAGCCACCCTCCAGTCTTCAGGTACAATGGATGATTTTAATGATAGGTTACAAATTTTTACTAATAGGTCTGAAATTTCATTTTTTAGTTCCTTCAGAACCCTGGGGTGTATACCATCCGGTCCAGGTGATTTACTACTCTCCAGTTTGTCAATCAGGCCTACCACATCTTCTAGGTTCACCATGATTTGGTTCAGTTCATCTGAATCATTACCCATGAAAACCTTCTCCGGTACGAGTATCTCCCTAACATCCTCTTCAGTAAACACTGAAGCAAAGAAATCAAGTCCATGCAGACATTGCTTTTTTTTCCTCTCCTGGAACTTTCTATCCTCTCCTTGGGAACATTTATGCTAAGCCCTGCACTGACAACTTATCCCATGAACTCATCTAACTTGTATATAGGTTTGTCTGCCATCATTTGCTTTGTTACTTTATTCTGCTATCTTGAGGCAAGGAGACAGAGCCATAAGGAAAGGAGAATGGAGCATGCTTAGCTTCTTAGTGACCGCACGCTCAGGCAGACACTGACTCCAATGCACTAAAACATGAAATGGTTCTTCTCATGCCAAACACAAAGAGATCCATATTCAGAAGCTTTTAGCCTGTTAACTTAGAAGATAGCCAGCTAAATGAATATTTGGGCACTTACCTGGCTATATTCTAGCTGGCTAATAATTTAGTCAGCTAAGTTAGGGGTGTTTCAGGGACATAACTGGGAGTAGCTGGGTAAGTTATCTGGCTAACTCCAATATTGAAAGTTATCCAGCTAACATAACTGGCTAAGTCTGGACGAGCAAAATAGCTGTCCTAAAGTTAGTTGGAATTAAGTTACCGTAGGATTTATCATTCTGCTATAAATATAGCGGAATGATGAGTTTTAGCTAGAACAGGGGCAGTGTTATGGTTTGTGGGTTTCGTGGACCCTTGGCCCGAGGTGAGAGTTGTTACTGCCTGTGGGGAGGAGCCCCACAGGTCCACACCATCGGGAGGCAAGGACAGGTACAGCTGGAGCTCTGAGAATCTGTGGGGAGGCCCTAGGAGCGGGTGAGAGACACAGCAGGCATATTCAATGGTTCAGCCTCACTGCTGAATATAGCTGGCTAACAGGGTCATTTTTCAAAACGCAATGGGCCGTTATCGCGTGCGTTAGGGCCTTATCTCGTGTGATAAGGCCCTAACGCACACAATAACGGCCGCATCGTGACGGTAAAATTTAAATGAGGGAAAGGGGAGGGGCTTGGGCAGGGTTAATTAGATACATTTCTAAGATATTGTTATCATAAAGCTTTATTATTTTGGAAGATGAATAAAAAAAGCAGTGCCTTAGTTGACCTGGGGCATTTGATTTTTACTCTGGTTAAGAATCCTCACTGCCCCTCACTGATTTTTTTGCCAGAGGCAAGCAGGTTGGAGTGGAGAGTAGTACCTGGGTGGAGACCTCCGAGAGGTGGCGCTAGGCAGGCCCGAGGAGCGGGAAACGCGAGGCAGGAAGAGCAGGAGGTATACTGAAGAGGCAACCCCGAGGGGGCGGAGCTGCATAGCGAGGAAGGCACTGATGCAATGACGTAGGCTAACCCGCGGTACGGGGAAGCCCGAGTCTGGTCTCTGGGTAATGACTTAGGCAACCCCGAGAAGCAGGGAAGCCCAGACAAACTCTGGTGTAGAACATGAGCACCGACCCGAGGAGCGGGGAGGTACAGTCTCTGTTGTAGATCGTGGGCACTGCCCCGAGGAGCGGGGAAGTGCAGAGATAGGTCTCCCAAGTGGTGAAAGTGTTCCCAGAGGCAACTCCGAGGAGCGGAGAGCCGGTGAGTCAGACTCCTGGAAGGCACAGGGCTAGCCTGAGGAGCGGGGGAAGCCGGGAGACCGGGTCTCCGGAGATAGCGCACACAAGCCCCCAAGGAGTGGGTACTTGAGCCAGGGTCCAGAGTCCAAGAAGGGTCCGGTGCAGTCACCACCGGTCCGAGGAGACAGGAGCTAGTAGAGTAGCGATGGAACTCGTTGCCAAGTCGGCTAAGCAAGGGGCAAAGGCGGAGCTTTAGAACCCTGACCCAGTGATGTCATCAATCAGGGACGCCCCTGAGGTTCCCACCATAGCAGCTTCAAAAGAGGACCCAGTGGCACGCCTGCGCGCGCCTAGGAAAGCCCAGAGTTGGCGTGGATGGCGGCAGTGCCCCAGCCGCCATGAAGAACCAGGAGATACGCGGCAGTGGAGGCTAGCCCCAGCCGCCAGCAGACCCAGAGAGGGAAGCAGAGCAGTACAAGATGTAAGCAGACATGCTCGCAGCCGTCTGCGACCGATGTTCAAAACAAGCCAGGGGGTGATAGCGTGCACCTGGATGCATCGTGGCGGTGCATTTTCTCCTGCCACAGTTGTGGCTCGGCACACACTATTGCCCCCATAGCACCACCGTAAAAGGTGTAGTTATTTCTGGCGCTACTGCTGGCGATTATTAATATGTTAAACATTATTGCCTGCAGCGGTACCGGAAAATCTTTTTTCATATCCCCACCCAAGCCCTGCCCAAGCCCCTCCCCTTTCCCTCATTTAAATTTTACCGTCACGATGCGGCCGTTATTGTGTGCATTAGGGCCTTATCACACGAGATAAGGCCCTAACGCAGGCGATAACGGCCCATTGCGTTTTGAAAAATGACCCTGTTAGCCAGCTATATTCAGCAGTGAGGCTGAACCATTGAATATGCCTTCAAAGTTAGCAGGTTAAATGTATCCAGCTAACCCTAGGAGTTTTCATTCCTCTACAAATATAGCGGAATGAAGAGCATGTAGGGCTTTGAGGGAGTATACCTTGTTCTGTTAACCCACTAGTGTTCTTGGGCATGGTATAATATTTGCATGGCTGCCATGTCATAGATAAGGCTGCTGCTGTTTGAGCCCGGAGATTTTGCTGGTATGGTATGGCAAGGTTCTAGGAGTCTTTTTTTTTTTTTTGCAGGGGTTTGTGTTACTTCTCAAAGTGTTTGGCAGTGAAGGGTTTACAATTACTGAGATGAGTAAGTGTGCATGTAGGTGAGAGTCTGGAGGCTGAAAGAGAGGAAAAAGTGTGCATTTGTGAGAAAGAGTATGAAAGGGAATATACAAGGTGTTAGTGTGTTGTATGTATGTGTGTTTGTGTGTGTGAGTGTGTGTGAGAAAGTTTGTGTGCATGCTGCTCCAATGGTCCCTCTCAGGATTAGGTTGCTGAGAGCATACAAATGATAGGCTTTTTGCATCAAAGAAAGTAGAAGGATAATAGAAGGACTAGGGGGCATTCCATGAAGTTAGCAAGTAGCACATTTAAGACTAATCGGAGAAAATTCTTTTTCACTCAACGCACAATAAAGCTCTGGAATTTGTTTCCAGAGGAGGTGGTTCGTGCAGTTAGTGTAGCTGGGTTCAAAAAAGGGTTGGATAAGTTCTTGGAGGAGAAGTCCATTAACGGCTATTAATCAAATTTACTTAGGGAATGGCCACTGCTATTAATTGCATCAGTAGCATGGGATCTTCTTAGTGTTTGGGTAATTGCCAGGTTCTTGTGGCCTGGTTTTGGCCTCTGTTGGAAACAGGATGCTGGGCTTGATGGACCCTTGGTCTGACCCAGCATGGCAATTTCTTATGTTCTTATGTTCTTAGAGTGAACCGATCCTAGGCGTGTTCACTTATACCCCCAGCCCGCTCCCCTGGACACCTCTTGGTGCATGCAGAAAATAAGAATGAAACTGAGTTCCGTGCACAGCCGAGGAAGCTTGGGTCAATTTTGAAACAGTCATTTGCAAAGCCCAGGTCTTCCAGAAGTAAGTGGGCTTTGGAAATGAGACCCCACCCCCACCCCCCAAGAAATGCTACGCATAGCCCCCCGTTGTTTTTCCACACAAGCTAATAATGATACCTTCTCGCCTGCAAAAAAAAGAAAATATCAGCATGAGTTTTACTGGTCAGGCCTCTTTCATCAGAATCATGAGAAAACTGAAACTGACATTTTAATCCTTAAAATACCTTTATTTACAGACATAATTGAGTTAATCATTGTAGAAACCTTTCAGCTCAGTACTGCAATCCTTTTAGTTGGTGGAACACTTTCGGACCACAATTTATTAACACAATATGATGAGAATCTGGATTTTTTTTCTGTATTTCGTGCTTTTTAGTTTACATACAAAAGCGTTAATAATGTCAGGACCTCCCTGTGTGTGCTTTCTGATTCTTCTAGTTCCTATTCAAATATACGGGGAAGACGGGGTCAGCCATTCAAATGGGAGTCTGACACATGGAAAGTCCTAGATGCAAGCGTTCTCATCTGCTTCCAGATGTTTCTCACAGTGGAAGCATATCCTCAGATCACCCCCGATAAGCCCCTCCCTCTCATCACTCCCCAAAGGCATTAAATATAGAAGTCCTCACACTAAAGTAGCTTCGGATGCAGAGAGCCTCAAACCAATTCTGAGGAAATTCTGAGGAAAACTCTTTTGAACACTCATTTGAGGATGCAGGTCTTCGGGGTATACAGCACGGGCAATTTATAGCTGTGACTGAAAGGTCGGGCCACTGAGGTCTAATAGAGGCATTCCATTGTTTATAATCTCAGGTTCCACAGCTCCAGTTGGAGGAAGTACATTGGAAGGTGAAGGCTACGGCAGCCAAAATCCAACCCCCCCCTCCCCCAAAAAAAAAACAGCTTCTCTTGCCAAACTAAGCATTCCGTTAGAAAAATGGCAATGCAGTAATAATGCACAACCACAATAATAATACACAGGGACGTGAGAACTTTTTTTCAGAGGTTATCAGAGTAGTGGCACAAGAGGTTCGCAGCTCTCGTAAAAATACCTGATGGGGATTTCTCGAATCGGCGAACCCGCGTCACCATTCAAGCAGGTTGCCCAAACGGCAGGCTGCCCTGCAGGCAAGACTGCAACGCAGATTTGTTCAAAGCCCACAGCAGGTATGAGGCAGATTTGCTCAGATTTTCACCAGGTTCAGCAGGGAAATTTTGATGAATTTTCACATCTGGAGACGATGCCCAGCTGAAATTCGCTTGTTTCAGATTTGGCCTCTGGCAAAAAAATCAGTGAGGAGGGGCAGTGAGGATTCTTAACCAGAGTAAAAAACAAATGCCCCAGGTCAACTAAGGCACTGCTTTTTTTATTCATCTTCCAAAATAATAAAGCTTTATGATAACAATATCTTAGAAATGTATCTAATTAACCTTATTTATTTATGATATTAAGCTCCATTTCCATATGGCCTTCTGGCACCAATTAATCACCTCACACTCCGTCTGATGATCCTGAGTGGCAGAAGGTGAAGCCCAAATAACCCCAAACTAAGAAAAAAAAAAAAAAAGAAAATCCCCTAAATAAAATAAATAAAAAATCTGTCTGTTGCATTCTGAAAGTTGAAATTTCTAATCTCCAGCGGGAAAAGCAGAAATCCTTTACGGCGAAAGCCATCAGTGCCTGCCACATAATACAAACTTATTTATTTCCAGTTTCTTGTATATTGCAGTCTCAGGTAAAACCTGGCAGGCGCAGAGCACAACACTAAAATCACAGTTCCCCAGGAGACTTCCTTTAAATGTAGACTACATCACTGCTCTTGTAATCCATTCTTGTCTTAACCGACTCCTTTTCCTGACTCTTTCCAAGTTCCCCATTCTTCATAAGGTGCTAGACACAGGAAACCTTCTCCAAGCAAACCAATGTGCCTTCCCAGGAACGCATCGCTCCTTCTCAGCTTCCTGCAGCTCGAAGCTCGAAGCCCTGTTTGCTGAGCGAGATGACCCGTCATTCACTGCAGTTCTTACTCTTCCTTCTTGATTCCGACCTCTAGCTTGTTTCCCCAGTGTCACCCCCTGGAACCAAACCTGCATGTTGTGTTCTGCTTCTCTAATGAGCGTGATTCTGCCTTTAATTACCTGCACACTATTAAGAACATAAGAACATAAGAAATTGCCATGCTGGGTCAGACCAAAGGTCCATCAAGCCCAGCATCCTGTTTCCAACAGAGGCCAAACCAGGCCACACGAACCTGGCAATTACCCAAACACTAAGAAAATCCCATGCCACTGATGCAATTAATAGCAGTGGCTATTCCCTAAGTAAACTTTATTAATAGCTGAGCTAAAATCTATGAAACAAAACCTAAAAAAACTTGAAAGAAAGTGGCGTAAAAATCCATCCCACGCCCTTCTAAATTCCTTCAAATCCTTCCTCCACTCCTACAGAACAGCTATCGACAAAACTAAAAGAGACTTCTCCGCTAACAGAATCCATAGCATCCAATTCAATCCACGAGCCCTATTTGAGCTAGTAAACAGCTTAACAAAATCCCACCCAAACTCCACACCAGACACTGTCAATCAAGGCAAGTGCGAAGACCTGGCTACATTCTTCCACAGGAAAATTGACAACATCATGTCACGTTTCCCGCCCACACACACGTCCACTACACGCTTAGGCAATATTACTAATGCAAGGCTATCGTCCCTCGAAACTACTTCCTCACTGGAAATTGTATCAATCCTAAAAAAACTAAGGCCCGTATTGTCCAGGTCTTCCATCGTCTTCACTCTGCTCCTGCTGAGATTTTTGTTCATGCTTTCAGTTCTTCGTATTTTGATTCATGTAATTCTTTTTCCTATGGTTTCCTCCCACTCACAAAGGTGCTCGCTATATCAAAAATACCCATTCCAGTCAACTGGGTCATTATCATCCCGGCCTTCAGAGAAACCAGTTCCCAGATCCCTTAGTAGTACAACTCAGAATTGCCATCTTTGTCCCTACAATCTGAAATGAATTTGCTCCTGCTTTCTTCTCTGCCCTTCCTCATGTCACCCCTCTACTTTTATAAAATCCTGCCTTCTCCAACTTGTAGGGCCCGATTTACTAAAGACTTTTCTTCCATTTCATGCCTATGGGAAAAGTCCTTGACGAATCAAGCCCTTTCTCTATTCCTGTGTCACCCATCTGGAAGGACCTATTTTTCTCTTCACCTTACCAGCACTCAACCCTCGCCTCAAGACTCAACCCTCCTCCCCTGTCTGTGATCATTATCCACCGCATTGGCCTGTTAAAGTGAAATGATATCGTCCGATTTACGGCAGCTCCCATGAAATGGGATTGCAAAGCAGTTTGGGATGACATGCTAAAATAAAATCAGATGGCAGGATACGGAAAGAATGAAATTCGTCTCACTTAGATAATTAAGTAGCACATTTGTTCCCCATGGATTAGAATGGAACATTTCCTAGAAACGTCGGTGGACTTAAGCACTTCTGGTATTATATCGCATTGCTATAATTGAGTCACAGATACCTTCTTAGATTTCAGTTCAATATAGGAACTTAGATGCCATGTTAGTCCACAGATATAGAGAAATAGAGGTCAATGAGCAAGTAGGAGATACCCTGAGAGCAATGAGGGAAAATACCAACTACAACCCTGCCAGGAAAAGGCTTCCCTTGGAGCGGTTATGAAGAAATTCAGCTATTATTGGTGCATTTGTGAATTGTTTATCTTGGTGAAAATTGGGCCTAACGTTTCGGTTATTGTCATTATGCCTATTTATCCTTCACACATTTTTTGTTACCCATCAACACCACTACCACCACACACAGTTTGTTGGGTCCAAATGTTCTCTTTCCATGTAGTTTATCATTTCAAAAATCAAACCGTAAAAAAAAAAAAAAGGCATTTTAGCAGGCTGGAATGGAATGTGTCGTGCTCCAGAATGAGCCCTGGCTGCAGGCAGTGTTTGTTTATCCTGCCGCTTGGTGGGAGGGCGGAGGAAAAAGCTATTCCCCAGGGCTCACCCTTCAGTGCCAGACTTCTGGTGCCGTTTCATGGCCCTCTACCTCACTTCAAATTGCACTGAAGTGTTTCAATTCATCTTTGTCTCATCGTTTTACTCCACTAATGACAAAAGAAAAGATACCCTTTGCAGGGAACAACCCTAAAGGAGTCATTTTCAAAAGGATATACTTCCGTAAAGTGGAGTTTAACACATGTAAGTGCACTTTAACTGTGTAAATGGGCTTTTTGAAAATTGTTATGATACAGGCCCTTGAATTGTGCACAGGATTTTTCACGTGTAAGTGTACTTTAGGTGCGTAAACAGCTTTTGAAAATTGCTAGGATAGTGAGTTACATTTACACACGTAACTCCTTTGAAAACTAGCCCCTTTGCTAGTACCAATTTGTGAAGGGATTCTTTTTTTTTTGTTTGTTTGTTTTTTAAATCAGGGTATGAATATAATGAGGTTATGCAAATCGAGTGCATGCCCAGTGGGCAACCACTACATTTTTACTCACCCCACTTATTCCAGCAAACGTTTCTGAAAAGGTTTCCAAATTTTCGCACACCAGACAGCCAGGGTTTTACCCACAACCAAATTTACAGTCTACAAAACCCTTACTGTGCCTGACATGGATGGTTTAAATGAATCACCGCCTGGAGAAGGTTTCAAGACACTTTTGGAGCAGTAAGAAAAACAAAAATCAGCAAAGGCAAAGAATGAAATGCTTGGAGGGGATGGTGGAGAGGTACAGGAGGCAAGGCTGATACAAGGGTATTAGGCGTCCTAGGCATTCCTTACAGCCTTGCACCCACCCAAACCCCACAGCCCAGACCCCAACCTCCTCCCCAAACTCACCAGCCCACACTCAATTAAAATAATGCATTTGTAACATATTTTACATGAAAAAGAGCATTCAAAGTAGAGTTTTCTGAGTTAAAACACCACTTACAACATGTATATTTATAGGCGCTACTGTGGCTCTACCAGAAAACCCTGCAAAAAGGACACGAAACCCATATGGAATTAGGTCTATTGTAATGCATGTTGGGTGTGGGCTTGGCCATCAGAAAGCCAGGAGAAAACTGAATTACAATTATAGGGGTAGATTTTACAAATCTACACGCACGCGAACAAAAGTACGCAGGATTTTATAAGATACGCGCTTATAAAATCCGGGGTCGGCGCGCACAAGGTGCACATTTGTGCACCTTGCGCGCGCCGAGCCCTGCGCGTGCTGCCCGTTCCCTCCGAGGCCGCTCCGAAATCGGAGCGGCCTCGGAGGGAACTTTCCATTCACCCCCCCGCACCTTCCCCTCCCTTCCCCTACCTAACCCACCCCCCGGCCCTATCTAAACCCCCTCCCTACCTTTATCTTAAAAGTTACTACTGCCTCCGGGCAGTAGTAACTTACGCGCACTGGCGCGGCAGGCCCCGACACAGGCTGCTGTGTCGGGGCACTCGGCCACGCCCCCGGACCTCCCACACGCCCCCGAACACGCCCCCGATCTAAAACTGTGCTCCCTGGCCACGCCCCCGCACCGCCCCTTTTTGCAAGCCCCGGGACTTACGCATGTCCGGGGCTTGCTCACGGCGCCGAGCCTATGCAAAATAGGCTTGGCGCATGCAGGGGGGATTTAAAAGGGTTACGCGTGTACCTTATGTGCGTAACCCTTTTAAAATCCGGCCCATAGTATATTAAACTTCCTATATCAAAACAGCAGTAACTACCAGCATTCAAATATTACACCTGACCCAAGAACACCAATATACCTCATATTAAGTAAACAGAACAAGCTAAGCTACTACATGCTAGCAGAATACCTCACCTCAGTCACACATGCAGAACACAAACAGATCCTCACCGAATACAGAATAAAGAGACCATAAATATCAATAGAAGCGTGCACACAAAAACTGAACTGAAAACTGCAACAAGCCAGACTCTGTATGCAGCCCACCAATGGAAGAACAAAAATATTACCATGTCTCATAAAATATCAAACAATAATATCAAGAATTAAAAACATCCATAATAGTAAAACCATATTAACAAAAAAAAAATATTTAAAAACAGTTGAGAAACAGAATAACATCCAATAATTAAAAACTCATATAAAAATTTAAAAAAAAGTTTCAAACACCAAAATAATATTTAAAAACATCAGACACATCAAATAACACCCAATGATTAAAACTAACAAGGATTTTAAAAATTCCTCGCTCTCTATGCCTGGGAACTTTCAATTACCAGATGCCCTGAGATTGTCATGGATTAGCAAGTAGGGTAGGGTGGGGGGGGGTGATCTGTACACAAACTTTCTCCTCTCTCCCATACATACACATGCTCTCTCACTCTCATGCACACACAACTTCATAGGCTCCCTCTCTGTCCCTTATTCACACACACACACACACAACCTGATAGACTCCCTCCTACTCTCTATCTCATTCACATACACCAGCTCCCTCTCTCTCTCCCTCATATGAAAACACATCAGTTTCCTTTCTTTCTACCTCATATGCAAACACACAGGCTTCCTCCATCTCCTTACTCACACAGACACAACCTTACAAGCTTCTTTTCTCACCTCACTATCACACACACCCACAACCTCACAGGCTCCCACGCTCCCTCCCAGCCACACACACACACACACACGTTTTCCTGGTCCTCTCAATCCAGGCCTCTCTCCTACCTTCAGCCGTGGATGGCATAGGCTCTTCCTTTGGCACACCTTGGCCTTCATTTTTTCACCTGTGAGCAAAATTGAGACCGGCCCGCAGAACTCACTTCTTGTCTTCGGCTGCAGACGAGACCTGCTCTGCCCGCAGCCCTTCCGGACTTTTCTCCTCATTGTCTTTGGCCACGGGCAGAATAAGCTCTGCCAGCAGCCGTGGGAAAGGATGGGCTCCATCCACAGCCTCTCTCTGAATCTTTGGCTGACGGCAGCAGGGGCTAGCATTGGCTGATTTTGCCACCCGTAAGTGTTGGCGTTCTGCCTAGTTTTTGCCTAATGGAAGCGTCAGCCCTGGGCCACGTATGTGATTTTATATCTTATTGCTAAAACTGTCCTGATTCAGATACAGCTAACTACTAAACCCATACAAGGTGATTGACACATTGGCTAGAGAAGACCATGACATTTCTGCTTAGTCAGCGATCCTAGTCAAATGACCAGATCCATACTGGGAGCCAGGCAACTTGTTGAGCTACTGGATTGTGCACTTTGCCTGAATCTGTTTCACGAGCACCTCCATTAGCCTTGTGCTGCTTCACTGTTCACCTTTCTCAGTTATTTGACTGCACCTCGGTAATCACCTTACCCAAGTTGTGCATTACTGCTGTCTGACAGTCTAATTTTTTTAATGCAAAGTTAATTGTGGCTTTGGTTCATGTTCAGTGGTATAATTAATTAGAAATAATAAACACCAGTCGGTTCAATGTAAATAGAAAAACTGTGCCTGTGCCTCTTATGTCGCAATGGTCAGAGAGGAAATTACTCAAGCGAAAAGACCAGTGCATGCAAAGAAAGAATAAACTCCCTGCATGGCAGGCCTAAATTTGTGGGGGAAGGGCCTGGAACGGAGGAAGAAGAAGAAGAGGGGCTGAGCCTGAAGGAGGGAGCTTTCCGGTGTCTCTGCTCCCCAGGACGGGAGGATGTGAGTCTGAAGCGACACTGCAGAGCAAAGAACAGACACAAAAAGGGGCTGAATTAGCACAAGTTTGAAACTTGTGAGCAGTAATGACGATCACCAAGACTTCAACTATGGCCTTGATGACTGACATTACTGCTCACAAGCAGGGGCGGATTGTGGGAAAATAGTGGCCCGGGGGATTTTTCTCCATACTGGCCCTTGGGTACCCAATTACACATACAGTTTGGTGAGTCACCAAATACAGAATAAAGGGACCATAAACTATACACAGAAATGCACACACAAACACACACACACAGGCTCTCACTCTCACATGCTCTCTCTCATACAATCATTCATACACACAGTCTCTCACTGGCACATGCTGTCTGACTCTCACATACACAGGCTCTCTCTCACTCCCACATGCTGTCTTGCTCAAGCACAGGCTCTCACTGTCACATGCTGTCTCTCACACACACACAGGCTCTCACATGCTGTCTCTGCAAACATTCAGGCTCTCACTCCCACACACAGTCTCTCAACTCACTCTCACACACACACAATCTCTCAACTCATCTCATACACGCACGCACACCCTCTACAGGCCCTCAGCCTCTCTCTCACCTCTGGGCCTCCTCTTCGCGGGTCGTCGCAGGATGGGCTTTGCGGCGGCCCTGATCTTCTCGGGCCGCGGCGGCCCTGCTACCGGGCCTCTTCCTCTTCTCGGGCCGTTGCGACTTGGGATTCGCGGCGGCAGCCCGTAAGCGCTGCTCCTCTTCTGCACGCGCTGATGCTTCACCTCCTTCCTGCCCAGGCGGCTCCGGCAACGTTTACTTCCGGGGCCGCACGGGCAGGAAGGAGGAGCAGCATCAGCGCATTTAAACGCGATCTTTTTCTTCAGGCCCTGCCGATCTGCCTGTCGCAGCGCCGCATGAGCCTCCCTGCGCCCGGGGCATTGGCTCCCCTCGGGATACCACTGCTCGCGGCCGCCCAGGCCTAGTGCTTCCACTGGCCCTGCCCGCAGCGCCAGCAGACCCTCTTCTTGTCTTTGGCCGGGAAATTTAAAAAAAAATTAAAAATCACGTGATGGGAGCGACCGGCCCACCAGGGGAAGCCCGATCCCCCGATAGGCCAATCCGCCCCTGCTCACAAGTTTCAAATTTATGCTATTTCAACCTGTTTTGGTGTCTCTTACCCAGAGCTGGAATGACTCAGAACAGCATTCTGCCACCTTTTTTATGGGAGCTGCGGAAGAGAAAAAAAGGAGCCCTGGGAGGAATATCAGAGGGTGGGGTTGGCTGGGAGTGGGGGACAAGGATCATCAGAGCAGAAAGGGGCAGCAAGAAAGAAACCAATGATCTCTATCCTCTTTCTCCATAGTGATCCTCCATCCCCAGACCCTACCACTGCCCACTGAGCACTGATGGGTGAAAGATGCTTGGAGGTTGAGCACTGGTGGGGTCTGAGGGTGGAGAATCATTGGAATAAAGAGCATATGTGTGTGTGTGTGTGTATGTGAATGTATGAGTATGTGTGTGTGAGTATGTGTGGTGTGTGTGTATGAGTGTCTGTGTGTGTGTCTGTGACAGTGTGTTTATGAGTATGTGTATGTGAGTGTGAGTGTGTGTGGTGTGTGTGTGTCTGTGTGAGTGAGTATGTATGGTGTGTGTCTGTGTGTGTGACAGTGTGTGTATGAGTGTGTGTGTGTGTGTGAGTGTGTATGGTATGTGTCTCTGTGTGTGAGTGTCTGTGTGTGTGTGTGAACGTGTGTGTGTATGTGTGTGCATGGTGTGTGTCTGTGTGTGTGTGTGAGTGTGTGTGTGTGTGTGTGTGTGAGTGTCTGTGTGTATGACAGTGTTTATGAGTGTGTGTGTGTGAGTGTGTATGGTATGTGTCTGTGTGTGAGTGTCTGCGTGTGTGGTGTGTGTCTGTATGTGTGTGTGTGTGTGTGTGTGTGTGTGTGAGTGTGCATGGTGTGTGTCTGTGTGTGTGAGTGAATGTGTGTGGTGTGTGTCTGTGTATATGACAGTGTGTGTGTGTGAGTGTGCATGGTGTGTGTCTGTGTGTGTGAGTGAATGTGTGTGGTGTGTGTCTGTGTATATGACAGTGTGTGTGTGTGAGTGAGTGAGTGAGTGTGTGTGTGTGTGTGTGTGTGTGTGTGAGTGAGTGAGTGTGTGTGTGTGTGTGTGTGTGAGTGTGTTTGGGAGGAGGGAGAGCACTCATACTCAGTCCTGGCCCCACCCACTTAAAGAAGTCACACCTGACACTGGCCCTAGTCCCCCTCCTTCTCCCCTGGCCATAGTTCCACTTCCCCCCGGCTGCGTGGAGGAAAGATCACTCACCAGTCCTTCCATCCCACCACCACATACGACCACACCACTGGCAAAACATTTATCCTCATGGAGGAGGCAATCGTCAAACTACAAAATGGGGGGCAGACAGATTGCTGGGGTTTTATCCTTTCTTCCTGTGGGCTGAGCCCAAACCTCCCAGCATTCATTAAGCTTGCAGCTTGCATTCTCAGACCTTTTACTTATTTTTTTGCAGTTTCATTGTATCTGATCCAAATCTCTTCCCAGCCCAGCTACTTTTCCTCTGCCCTCCCCTCCCCAGCAGCTTCCAAACCGTAGGGATCATATACGCTATGACTTTCCTATCTGACTTTATTTTGGGGTATTTTTTTTCATCCTGCTCCTGTTGTACACATCATTCCTTCTATGCCATGTGCCAAGCTTCCTTTTGGGGGGTTTTTTTTCTGTGCTTTGGATTTTTGTATAGTTAAAAGAAAAACAGATTTGCGTAACTGAAACGATGCAGTTTGAAAAGGAAATTCTTCTTTTCTGGTATCAAAATTGACTTGTAGGACTGCGGGCGTCAACATGCGGGGTGAGGGGGGAATGAGAAGAAAAGCAGAGGCCTTCCCCTTGGATCCGCTGTTAATAGGGGGGGGGGGGGGGGCGAGGAACCGGTGAGGAGAAGACGCTGCAGGCAAGGAAGGCCACGGCGCAGGGATCCCCAGGGCAGCTGGCCCTTCCCTCGCACATTGCCTGTGCCTTTCCTCTTGGATGGGAAAAGACAATGAACTTCAGCGTCACCCAGTTATCAGTTTCCTTTGCGGCATGGGACGCCATCAAAGATCTGACGGCAAAAAACCGCGAGGGTGTGGGGAAAAGGACAGCAGACTAATGAAAGGATACCGGGGAAAGACGAGACACAGCTGCCGGTGGCATGTGCAATGCTACAGAGCTGTAAGCAACAGCAGAGTCGGGTTGGGTTTGTTGGCGCCTTGTTTTCTTTTTATGCTAAAGAAAACTGAGAAATAGCTTGCATTTCATGTGCGGCCAGAAATGAAAGCTCACGACTGGTAAACTACACATTACACCACAGATGAGTACACCAGGCGGTCAGAGCAGAGGATAATGGGAGAGATGGGTTAGGATTTAGCATCCAAGGATTCCTCCTTGATTATGGTTTTAGTACTAGCACTGACTAGGTGACAACAGAGGTAAGCAAGATGAGATTTAAATTCTGTTTTACAAAGTTCAGTGAATAAAGCAGGTAACCGTACAAGCACGACTGCGCTTCTGTGCGACCTTGGAGCCCCCTTTCAGCTTTTCACTGCTCATGCTCCGGTGGATTTGTACCGGGTTCATTCCAGTACCACTACGAGCCTTCGCGCAAAGTCTGAAGCTGATCGGTGCTCTTTAAGGAAAGCTCTCGTGCCTTGGGGGGTACGTGGCCCGCAAAGCGTTTTTCAGGCGTGTTGAAAAGAGCACATAAGAAAATGTTTTGCACCGAAGCCCACACACCAGCAATGAAGTTACCTTGCCCCCCTCCTCCAGCCACTGACACCCAATCTACTTTAAGAGTCAAGCCAGTCTCCCACAAAAAGCATCAGCTTTCCTTCCATTAGAAATTCACTGAAACCCTACTTTTGTATTCATGCTAAACATGTCTCCGGGTCCTCAGCACAGCTAAGCTAAATTCTTCCTAGCAGAGCCTAGACACGCAGAACTACACGTTATTAATTCAGCCAAACTCGTGCAGGCTGGGGAAGCTGTTCTATGAAATAACATAGAGCTCGCCAATGAGGAAGTCACGGGCTACGTGGGAAATATTCAGTGAGCAGCCACAAGAAGGGGATTTTCCAAGACAAGGCACCTGGGTCCATCAAGCCTGAGATTGGGTGAAATGTTCGGTGAAGTACAGAACCCAGGCTCACTAGCAGCATGCCATGCTGCTCACCCAGATTTGGAACACGTCTGGCGAACACGTGTTCGCCGGACGTGTTCCAAAAGGCAGGAGGAGCCTCACTGACCTGCCCATGACTGACTTACATGGGTCAACTCTATCTTTACCCACTTAACTGGCATCTACAGGGCCTAGGTAAGTAAAGATTAGCATGAACAACGGAGGCCATTTAGCGTTCACACAGAACAATGAGCTAAAGGAGTGCCCGAGGACATTAGTGAGTATGCACTAAAATTAATGCATATACACTTGTAAAGGATGGAACATCATATGCAAATTAGGATTTAGCAGGCACGCTGAAAATGGCATGGTGTGCTGTCTGCCATGTGCTATTCAGGACACCCTCGCTTAAGCCCTGACACTCAGCACCTGCCTTGACCTAGATTCCAACTTTCTTGGCGTGCACACTATTTCAAGGTCTCATCTGGGGATTACTGATGGAGGAGATGGGGGTTGTCAGAGCAGGAGGTGCATGATGTGTAAGGCACAATGTTGCCGTTATTGCTAAGCGAGGCCCAATCCCTCACGTTAGCATCACTTGCTCTGCAACATTGCACCTTATGTGTCCTGCGTCCCACATGGTCTCAACGGTATGAGCAGCCTGCGAGGCAGATCCCGCAGCAGCGACAAGGCCGTAACACTGGAGCCGTAAGTCCCTCACAGAAGGCACCCCCCGCCCCCATCCTTTCTACTTTCGGTTCCCGACCCTCTGAGACAGCCCCTCCTTGGTGGCATGGATGGAGTGGATACCACAAAAGGAGAAGCTTTGGGAGACGGGGCTCTTGGTACAGCTGGCAGTCACCGGATAGCCAGCCATTGCTGCCAGTGATGTGCTTTTTTTTATGATTTTATTTTATTTATGATTTGCTTTATATTCTGCTCCTCAGGCACTTTTATTTATTTAATTATTCATATTAATCACAAGTTATGGAAAACAAGGAGACCATGGCAGAATTGCAGAAGAACACGCATAAAGATGACAAAAATTCTTTTATAGCCAGGCATCCTACAAGTGCACAAGACTCCGTATACAAAGAAACCGAAGCAGGAAATAAGAAGCGATAGGGTCATGACCAAACCTGTATTGTGATTCATACTACAGGGAAAACTTAAGCAATGGGCCCAGAAGATGAAACATCTGTTGGGTGACGATCCATAGCCTTACTGCTAAAGAATGCAGACAACTGAGAGGCTACAACAAATACAGAGCTGACTCCATGCAGCTTAATTAAACATTTACACGAATATCTTAAAAAGAAAAGACCACCCAACTTAACAAAAGAAACTGCTTCCTTTTCTTCAGGAAAAATTAGAACACAGCAATTCAAGAACCAAGCAATCTTCACGTCAAAAAAAAAAACATTTTCAACAACCAATCCATGTCAGGACCTAGGGAAAATGTAATAAGCAGAGTAAGACCATGCCGCTCGGTCCATCTCAGTTCTCACCAGAAACTCCGTAAGATCCAAGGCTATCCAAAGAAATCTGAGCAGGTCAGCCCGACCCTCAGACTCCCTTCTTTCATACGGCGGGAGGTAAAATATCCTTGAAAGAGGTGGCCCAGACTCAGACAGAATTTTTAATACGGTAACAAAATATTTTTTTAAACATTTCCAATATAGAAGATACTCTAGGAACATTCAAAAGAAGCAAACTGTGCTTTCTGAAAGCATTTTCCAAGGTCTCCAGCTTGTTATAAGTCACTCCAAAATCCTTAATGAAGACTTCCTCCCTATCCTAAGACTGCTTATCCTCCACCAAGTCCAGTCGGCATTTGATGCTGACCATTTCCACCTCCTGAACTTCAAACTTCTGCAGAGACTCCACCAGCTTGGTAGACAATCATTCCTTGGACTTGGGGGAGGATAAAGACTTTTCCATGACATATAAGCTTTCTCAAAGAGGCTCAAAGTTCAATTGTTTTGATCTCACCAAACCAAGAGACTCCATCGAAAAAGTGTTTATTCTTATCTTCTAATTGTCTCTACTCTGCCCCAGAACTGGACTCCAGTTTCTGCATAGCCATAGTAAACATTGATGTAAGAACTCCACCAATCCCAGTGACGGCCACAGACATCTCTCCCAACCACTGTGCCACACCCCTCCCACTTCAGCCAAATTGCCCGGTGATATGAATTGTCGCACCGAACCAGTGACTCTTCGCACCGGAACCCTCCATACATACAGTTCAAAAGCAGCATGATGATGCATAAGGCCCTTCATAGCATATCCCCACTCAACTTAACCTTCAAGCTGCAACTACATACTTCCGATAAACCAACTAGAAGAGCATACCAAAACAGATTGATTACCCAGCCTGCAAAATCCTCCCTGAGAAAACGCGCTCTAGCAACGGCGGGCCCGTCCCTCTGGAATTCCCTTCCACCAGACCTCCGCCTTGAGCCGTGCCATTCTACTTTTAAGGCGAAACTAAAGACGTGGCTCTTCCTGCAAGCATTCCCAGAGAGCTAAGATCTAGAAGAAAAAACAAACCCTGTCCTTTTGTTCTAATGTATTTATCCTTATGCTTTATTTATCCAAGATTATAAATTGCCTTAGTTATATATTTATAGTTGAACCTAGTTAGTTTGTTTTTCTTATTTACTTAGACCAAATTTTCTGTTTTCTGTTCCAAGATTTGTTCCATGTAAACTGCCACCCGGCAGTAGTTATTACTGTTAACTGTGAACCGGAGTGATATGTATTGTATACAGGAACTCCGGTATATAAAAACCATAAATAAATAAATAAATAAATAAATAAATACGGAGACAATTCCCTTCTTTGTGTTAGAGGAGGCCATGCACCCTATCGTTCTGGGGTTACCCTGGTTGCAGTTGCATCAGCCTCAATTTGACTGGTCCTCCTTGGAACTCTCCCGCTGGGGTCCAGGTTGTCATGGCAGTTGCCTCAAGGAAGTCTCTCCTGTTCTCTGCATGCCTACAACTCCAGTGATGGCAGGACTGCCGCCTCAATACGCATCATTCAGGAATGTGTTTTCCAAAGAAGCTGTTGACATACTCCCTCCACACAGATATTATGGCTGTGCCATTCGGCTGAAACCAAACACTGAACCTCCGAAAGGACGTGTCTATCCACTCTCTGCAATAGAGAACAAGGCTATGTCCGAGTACATCGAGGAGAATTTACAGAAAGGTTTCATTAGACCTTCAAAGTCGCCAACTGGCGCAGGATTCTTCTTTGTGGGGAAGAAGGACGAGATTACAATTAAAGACCATTACCCCCTACCTTTAATCTCAGAGCTGTTTGACCGGCTTCAGGGGGCTAAGATATTTTCGAAATTTGACCTGAATGGGGCCTACAACTTAGTCCGGATTCGCAGTGGTGACGAGTGGAAAACAGCTTTCAACACTCGAGACGGTCATTTTGAGTACTTAGTAATGCCCTTCGGCCTGTGCAATGCACCCGCTGTGTTCCAGAACATGATGAATGACATTCTGCGGGATTTGTTGTAAAAGAGTGTCATAGTGTACCTAGATGACATTCTGATATTTTCTCAGAATCTGTCTACTCATCTAGAAAACATCAAGCAAGTTCTACTAAGATTCCGCGAACACCGACTTTACGCCAAGCTATCCAAGTGCGAATTCCATAAAGACTCTGTGCCTTTTCTTGGCTACATTGTGTCTACAGATGGCTTCCAGATGGATCCCCAAAAATTAGAAAGTATCAAGAATTGGTCCCAGCCTACCAGCCTGAAGGCCCATAGACTATTTTGGGGGTTCACCAATTACTATAGAAGCTTTATAAAGAACTATTCTTCTTTAACAGTGCCCTTGACTGCTATGACCCGGAAAGGGGCCAATGCTTCTAAATGGTCTGCGGAGGGCATTTCCGCTTTCGAAGATTTGAAGACTGCCTTTTCCACAAGCCATTCATCATAGAGGTCGACGCCTCTGAAGTTGGTGTGGGGGCTGTTCTGAGCCAAACTGGAGATTCCAAGTCCTTACGTCCCTGCTCTTTCTTCTCACGACGTTTCTCTTCGGTAGAGAAGAATTATGGGATCGATGACAAAGAGCTCCTGACTATTAAGCTGGCATTCGAGGAATGGCGGCCTTGGCTCAAAGGCGCTCAACATCAAATTACCGTGTTTACAGACCATAAGAATCTAGAATATCTCCACCATGCACAATGTCTTAACCATAGACAAGCTAGATGATCCTTATTTTTCAACCGCTTTGACTTCGTGCTCAAATATCGCCCCAGAGACAAGAATCCCAGAGCTGATGCCCTATCACACTCCTTTCTCTCGGAGGATATTCCGGAAGAGCCGCAGCACATAATTGACCCGAAGAAAGTCGTCTTAGCGGCTACTCATTCTGTGCCTGCTGGTAAGACCATCGTGCCAAAGCATCTCAGAAAGAAAATGCTCTATTGGGTGCACGATTCCAAGCTGGCTGGCCATCCTGGTCAACGCCGTACCCTGCTGAAGCTACAGAAGTATTATTGGTGGCCAACTATGAAGGAAGATACGCTCTCCTATGTGACATCTTGTGCCAACTGTGCCAAGCACAAACCTACTTCTGGCCAACCGTGGGGATTGCTGCAACCGATTCCAGCTCTGGAACAGCCCTGGACTCATATCGCTACTGATTTTGTAGTTGATCTACCCCTTTCTGGAGATATGAATACCATCTGGGTCACAGTCGATTGCTTCAGCAAGATGGCCGACTTCGTGGCACTGCCTGGCTTACCCTCAGCCTCAGAACTTGCGAAGCTCTTCATAGTCCATATCTTTCGCCTCCATGGTCTACCGAAGCACATAGTCTCAGATCGAGGATCACAGTTCACAGCAAGTCTCTGGAAGGCCCTGTGCAAACTCTTCGACATCTCTCTAGATTATACATCTGCCTATCATCCTCAATCTAATGGCCAAACAGAATGGATAAATAGGACCCTGAAACAGTTCATTCAGGCCTATGTGAGTTGCCATCAGAATAACTGGGCCGAACTGTTACCATGGGCTGAATTCGCCATTAATTCTCATCCTGCAACATCAACTGGATCAACACCATTTAAAGTGGTATATGGACATTCCCCATCACCACCATTTCCACTGAAACTCTCAGTGACATCCCCAGCAGCTCAATCCACTGCTGAAGAAATCCATCAATTATGGACTCAGATGAAAGCAATGCTACTCAAAGCGAGTGATCGAGCCAAAAGGTTTTATGACGCTTATCATTCCAAAGCGCCTGTCTTTCAACCTGGTGACAAAGTCTGGCTATCCACTAAGCACCTTAGACTGAAGTTACCTTCCTCTCGATTTGCTCCTCGCTACGTTGGACCATTTCCAATCCTCCGACGTCTTGGCAATGTTACCTACAGTCTGAAGTTACCACCTGGAATGAACACCCATAACGCTTTTCATGTTTCACTTCTGAAACCACTCATCAGTGAATTCTCTTCCAAATCTCAGGAACCATCTTCCATCAATGCAGAAGATGACCTAGAATACAAGGTCAAAGCCATTCTTGATGTCCGCAAATGAGGCAAAACCTGGGAATACCTTCTCTCATGGGAAGGTTTTGGCCCCGAAGAAAATTCTTGGGAGCCTCTGGCTAATATCCTTGACAAAGGGATGCTCCATCAGTTTCATCTCTCGCATCCTTGGAAACCAAAACCTGGTACCCGCAGAGGAGACCACCCTTTGAAGGGGGGTACTGTTGCAACCGTCCCTTCCCGACGGCTTCACTCCGCCTACCTTTCTTTCTTTGCACTTCCTCTTGCTGTGGATGGACGCCTGGCTGCCGCGACATCTGCCTGCCGTCCCCGGACCGGTTTGGGCGCTGCCTCCTGCCATGCTCCGCTTGTATACCTTAGGGCACGCGTGCTGCGCAGCCCTCATTCTTATTTCCTACTTGGCACGAACCTCAGGGGAGTCCTCCTGTGATGAAGTCACGCTGCCCGGATATTTAAAGCCTACATTGTTTGCTAGCCTTTGAGTTAGCAAGGGATTCCTTACGGATGGGATTCGCTCTCTGTACCCAGCTACTCTGCCTCCAATTCCATTGGACTCTTAACGCTAACGAGGTACCCGCTCCTCGGGGGCCCCACTTGCTTTTCAGATCGCTATCAGGAACCAGTACTCACTCCTCGAAGGCCCATGTTCCCTGACTTGCTGCCTGCTCCTACCTTCTCTTCTGCCTGGAAGGATTCGCTTTCTACAACACCAGTGAGTACTACCATCTTCACCTCAGAGCTGTTCCCTGGAACCAGGTACTCGCTCCTTGAGGGCCTGCCTCCGTTCCAGCCCTGTGCCATCTCCTATGTGGAACCGCTGTGTGAGTACAATACCTTCAAGCCTCTTAGCTCTCAGGGATCAGGTACTCGCTTCTCGAGGGCCTGCTCTCCCTATCCTGGGGTTCTCCATACTGGGGCTTTGTGCTTATTCCACTGTACTCATTATTCTCAGTTCTTTCCACTACAGCACTGCTACCGGAGGAGTCGCTGTTCCAGCGCCTGAGGGATACTAGCCCAGCCGGGCTACTTCAACTGCTCACTACTGCCACCTCTAGTGGCTTCATCACATTGTCTAATAAAAGATCAATCTCTGTGTTTGTGTGTCCTAAGCTGAGCCTGACCTGTGGCCCCTCACGGGACTGCCCTCCATGGGCATGGTCAGCTGCCACAGTGTCCAAGGATCCACCCAAACCTCACTAATTATAACAAGTGTACATTGAATCCTGCACTACCTGTGCCAGACAAAAGCCTCCTGCCGGTCACCCCTGGGGTCTCCTACAACGGTTACCTGTTCCAGACGAACCATGGACACAAATCACAGCCAATTTCATCATTGATTAACCGGCATCAAGTGGGAACAATACTATATGGGTCACTGTGGACCACTTCTCAAAAATGGCGCACTTCGTGGCATTACCCGGACTACCATCTGCCCCAGAACTTGCCAAGCTGTTCATACGACATATATTCCGCCTGCACGGCATGCCTAAACACATTTTTTCTGACAGAGGTGTTCAATTCACTGCCAAGTTCTGGAGTGCACTGTGTCATAAATTTGACATCACCTTAGACCTGACATCAGCATATCACCCCCAATCAAATGGGCAAACAGAGAGAATGAATCAAACTCTCAAACAGTTCATTCGTGCCTATGTCAACTCTAAGCAGAGTGATTGAGCAGAACTATTACCCTGGGCTGAATTCGCCCTGAACTCTCATCCTGCTTCTGCCACTGGATGTACTCCATTCCAGATCGTTTATGGTCATCAACCATTACCAGCACTTCCAATACCTTTGTCAGGTACATCACCATCAACTCAGGCTACAGCTGAAGAGATTCACCAACTCTGGACTCAAACTAAGGACCTTTTGCACAAAGCAGGACAACGGGCCAAAAAGCATTATGACACTCATCACAGAGCCGCACCCCAGTTTGAGCCAGGAGACAGGGTATGGCTCAGTACCAAATACCTCCGCCTCAAGCTGCCTTCAGTCAGATTTGATCCTCGCTACATTGGACCCTTTGCTGTCCTTCATTGCCAGCAAAAGGTCCAATGTCAACTTCATTGCCTGAAGTTACCTTCATCCATGAAAATACACAACGCTTTCCACGTTTCACTTTTGAAGCCTCTCATACTCTCATTGTTCTCCCACAAGACTCCAGATCCACAGCCTCTTGATGCTGAAGAGGACATCACATACAAAGTGGATGACATCTTGGATGTACATAAGAGAGGAAAGCATTGGGAATATCTAATTTCCTGGGAAGGATACGGACCAGAAGAAAACAGCTGGGAACCTGCTGTCAACATCATTGACAAAGACATGATACACCAATTCCATCTAACATCCTAGGAAGCTGAAACACCCTGGAAGGTTACTGGAGGGTACTATTGCGTCCATCGGTCGCAGACTGCTGCGACCTTTGCTGCTCACCTCATTTTGCCCCGTAGCTCCGAATTGGCAAAGATGGCCACCACTGCCTCTGCACGCCGTCCTCCCTGGCGTTCCCGGGACGGCGTGAGCGATCCTGGTCGCCATCATGAATCTGGTGTAACTTAGGGCACGCGCGCACGCCTGCCTCCGTCTTAACCATGTCATGGCGGGAACCTCGGGAGCGTCCCCTCCGCATGGCGTTACTGCCTTCGTGTACTTAAGCCTACTGGACCTTCCTACCAACGAGTTAGAAAGGATTCCATCTTGCTCAATTCCTTTTCTCTGAGATGCTTCGCCTCTCTGTTCCTGCATTCCAGACTGAGTGACTCAGGTACCCGCTCCTCGGGGGCTTGCTGCACTCAGGTCTATCCGCTCCTCGGAGAGCCTTCTCTGCGAGTCTCACCTTCACCAGCTTAGTGAGAATCTCTCGCTACTTCTACGGATGACCCTTCAGAGTTCCTGCTCCGGGTCTCCGCTGCTGCTACCATGATATCTCTACTGCAACACTACGGAGTGAGTACTAGACCTGATCTACAACTCTGCTTCTCTCTTGCTGTGTGGATCCTCTGGTTACTCCGCTCTGCGGATCACTACTGGATCCACGCTGTCTTGTGCCTGCTGCCAACATCTATCTCTGCCAACATCTATCTCTGCCACAACAAGCAAGCTACACCCATACTTGTTTACCCAAACAACCAATAAAGGCTGAATAACATAGTCTGGGTAAACAAATAAGTATGGGTGTAGCTTGCTTGTTGCGGCAGTTACTACCCCTAACTAATCAAGCTTGATATTTCACTTGGATGCAGCTCCATCACTGCTCTCTGCATTAATGGTGGGGGTGAAAGGGAAATAGAACCAAGGGTTGCTAAGAGCCAAGAGAAACAGATAAGTATGAAAGGAAAGAAGTGTGAAGCTTGCTGGGCAGACTGGATGGGCCGATTGGTCTTCTTCTGCCGTCATTTCTATGTTTCTATCTCCGGCCTACCCCGTGCTGCGGACCACTACCAGAGCTACCACGCACAAGAACTACCAAAAAGCAAGTATTTTCCGGGTTACCCCGCTCTGCGGACCACTACTGGAGAATCCATCTCAGGTCTTCCTACTCAAGGACTGAGTTTGCAAACCTGCTCCTCGGGTTTCTCTTTGCTGTATAATAAATATATCTCTGACTCCTGTGTCCATCACTGCTGAGACCCCGCCCGTCGTAGAGAGTCCCCACAGGGCTCCTCCCTGTGGGTGGAGTCAGCTCTCTCCACGACCCAAGGGCCCACTAACCAAGTTCAAGAATAACAGGTCAGAGAGAGCTGTGTAGTAGAAAACAAGAAGGTGGTGCAGCTTTGAGTGAATGGGGAGGATATTTGTGGGGGAGGTGAATTGAACGTGATAGGAAGTGTGCCTGAGGAACAGGGCATGGGCAAGTGACACACTAAAGCAAGTAAGGAGGGTTTAGGAAAATTGTTTGAAATGCAGAAGTTGTTCCAAGAAATTAAAGCAATAACATGCAAATTGAATTTGCTCCTTTCTATGTTTTTGAAGACTGTTGGACCGACTTTGTATCCATAATGGCAACTAGCTCACTAGAGCAGGGTCTGAAGGAGGCTAGAGTAGGGCATATTATGAATAAAACAGTGACAGATCCGAAGGTCCTAATATTGCCTGGTGTCCCATCAGTCTTTCATTTGTAGAATTGTGGAGAAAGCACCTTACCATCAATTGAGGGAGTATGTGGACAGGGCCGGGGGTCTCCAGACCTTTCAATCAGGATTGCGAGCAGAACGTGGCACAGGCTGGCAGTGGGGCTGGCACTAGTAGATAGCATTTTTTGATGCAGCCTCAGGCTTTTTAGTGCATACATGCTATTAGCACACAGAAGCTACAGTTTTATAAGTTGGCATATGTTGCATATTAATAATGTTCAAACACCATTGAAGCTAAAGAAAATTGAGTGCATTGCCAATTCCGTGATGATTTTAGCATGCATGTTAAATATCTTAGCACACACATGTTAAAACAAATTTGGTGTGAGTTTTAATGCGTAGGCCTCTACATCTTACCCCATAGACCCCCTTCACATGTTAAAAAAAGGAATTCAAATATTGCAGTGTGACTGTGATTTAGGAAGTGCTGCTTGACAAGCAGGACCTCATAAAATCTGTGGTTTCTCTACACCAGGGGTCGGGAACCCATGGCTCGCGAGCCAGATATGGCTCTTTTGAGGGCTGCATCTGGCTCGCAGACAAGTGTCGCCATACTTCGCGGTTCCCCGCTGACCCAGCTGCTCCCCGGTCCTCCGCCGCCCGGGCTTAAAATGCTGTCAGCCCAGGCGGAACGCGGCAGGACAGCTGGAGTCAGCGGCACCGGCGTGCTCTCTTCTCCCCCCCCCCGCGGCCCGGAAGAGGAAGTGGAGAGCATCGGGTGCCTGCGCGGGAAGAAGAGACCACACTAGCGTGGTCTCTTCTTCCGCGCAGGCACCCGATGCTCACCACTTCCTCTTCCGGGCCGCGGGGGGGAGGAGAAGAGAGCACGCCGACTGGAGTCATCCGGGTGCCTGCGCGGGAGTCATCGGGTGTCAGCCGGGTGTCAGCGCTGGAGTCATCGGGTGCCTGCGCGGGTCTTCCCGCGCAGGCACCCGATGCTCTCCACTTCCTCTTCCGGGCCGCGGGAAGAAGAGAGCACGCCGGTGCTCTCTTCTTCCCGCGGCCCGGAAGAGGAAGTGGAGAGCATCGGGTGCCTGCGCGGGAAGACCCGCGCAGGCACGCTAGTGTCCGACGGGAAGAAGACTGCAGCGCGGCTCGGAGGAAAATGAAAATCTTCAACCGCGGCCGATGGGACTCCGCCTTCGCCTCCGCGAGGGCTGAAAATGAAGGAGGTTAGCGTTGGGAGGTGGCTGCTGCTGCCGCGAGTTCCCGGGGGGGGGGGGGGGGGAAGGGGGAGAGAGAGAGTGAATGAATGAGCGAGCAAGCATGTGTGTTTGAGATCCTGTGTGTGTGAGTGAGAGATTGCATGTATGTGGATGATTGAGAGCCTGTATATGTGAAAGAGAGTATGTCTGTGATTGAGATCCTGCCTGTGAGAGAGAGAGCATGAATGTAAGTTTACCATTGGGAACCTGTATGTGTAAGTTTGTAATTGAAAACCTGTTTGTTTGAAAGAGTATGTGTGTATGATTGAGATCCTTTGTGTGTGAGAGAGATCATGTGTATGTATGATTAAGAGCCTGTGTGTATAAGTAAGAGAGAGATCATGTGTGTCTGTGTCTGATTGACAGCTGGTTTAGGTGATGGAGCATGTGAGTATGTGATTGAGAGCCTGTGTTTAAATGAGGGAGAGAGACCATGTGTGTCTGTGTGATTGAGAGCTGATTTAGGTGAGGGAGCATGTGAGTATGTGATTGAGAGCCTGTGTTTAAATGAGAGAGAGAGACCATGTGTGTATGTGTGTGATTGAGAGCTGATTTAGGTGAGGGAGCATGTGAGTATGTGATTGAGAGCCTGTGTGTAAATGAGAGAAAGAGAGGACATGTTTGTAAGCATGTGAATGAGAGTCTGTGTGTGAGAGAAAAAGACAGCATGTATTTATGTGATTGAAAGCCTGTGTGTGTGTAAGCGTGAAAAGATAGACAGCATGTGTGTAAATGTGTAATTAAGAGCCTATATAAGTGAGAGAGAAAAAACATGTGTATATGTGAGTGACTGAGAGCATGTGTGTATAGGTGTGTCATTGAGAGCCAGTGTGAGAGAGAGCGCTGGTATGTGACTGAGAGAGTAGAAAGTTCCAAGCAAACCACCCCACCTCCTGCTAATTCAGAATAATCTCAGGACACCTGGATATCAAATGTTCCCAGGTATGCAGAGCAAAAAAATTTTTGTATCCTTATTATTTTTCATTACTGGATCTTTGTGTCTGCTATTTTGAAATATTTTGTTGGTATCTGGAAATGTTTTATATGAGTTTTTAATTATTGGATATTCCACTCATCAGCTGTTTCGAAATATGTTCTTTTTGTTAGTACAGTTTTACTGCTGATGATTTTATATTTCTTGATTTGTTTTATAAGGATGTGTGATGTTTCTTTTTTCCTTTGTTACACTGCATACAGAGACTCTGGCTTGTTGCAGTTTCCAATTCAGTTTTTGTCTGCATGCTTCTTGTTATGCGTTTTGGTCTCTTTATTCTATGTTAGGTGAGGGACAGCACGTGATTCAGGTGAGGTTTTCTGCTGGCGTGTAGTTTCTGTGTAGGACTCTATAGCAGCCTGACTTGGTCCGTTTTCCTAATAGGAGATGTATTGGTGTCTTAAGGCCTGGTGTAATATTTTCAGAGACTTATTGTACTTTAAAAGTGTGATCTTACATAAAATGCACACATTTACTTGTATTTAGTTTTAAACATATTGTATGGCTCTCATGGAATTACATTTTAAAATATGTGGCGTTTATGGCTCTCTCAGCCAAAAAGGTTCCTGACCCCTGCTCTACACTGCTGGAAAGGAAGTCCCACCTCAGACAGCAGGGCATGTTTGGAGTCACTGAATCCATGGGCCCTGCTGCTCTGTCTACAATAAGGTCACTTAAACTGTGTGTTAAGAAGAGCTCTCTGTCACCACCCAGAAATCATTGTTAAACCTATGTGGATGGGTAATGAAATCAGCAGAAGAATGCCACGGCAAATACCTCAAGCAAAGGAAAGATGTGAGCCGGGGAGAAAATAACCTTGGTTGAAAACAAAAGCTGAGCTCAGTGTGAGCTGTTATAAAAACCCCTATGCAATTTTCTTTCAAATGTGTAAAACTGGTAACAGAAATCATTCTGAAATCACACAATGGCAATAGGAGGGCTTTATTCATCATGGCAAAAGAAACAGCAAAAGCCATAGATATTTTAATCTAATGAAAAGCATCGTAAATTGAAAAACCTATGAGATTGGTCTATTAATCTAACATGCTTTAGAAATAGCATTCTGTTTTAGAAATGTGTCTCTTCCTCTCCCCTTGTACAGTCAAATTAATAGAGAAAATAAAAATGTGCATTTTAGTCATGAGACCTGTTTCTTTGCTCCCTTTTCTCCTTGGCTTTCCAAATCGCACTGGGAGCCTCGTCTATTTTCTTGGCCAGTTAGGACTAAGGAAAGCACGCACCATGTGCTGTGCCGCAGCAGCACCACTCACCCTGCCGTTATTATCCTAGCCTCCTTAGGAATCTTTCTTTTTTTGTAATCAAGTGCTCATTAAAATGTTATTTTCCTCCACTAATTGCATTTATCCAGTGTTTCTACCAGCTCACTGTAAACACAAAAAGTTCAATGGCTTGTGTCTCCAGCTCCGTACCAGGACTTCCTCTTTGGCAATGCGATGTGCTGAGGACTAGCACCAGGTCACAGCCTGTGCATTGTTTCATCTTTAAACTGTAGATCTCTGGGACTAAAGGAGTTTTTTCCCAGGAAGTGAAATAATGGCTATAGTTGTTGGAACTCCTCAATAATTTTGTTTAATAGTCTTCTAGAACAGTAAATTAACCAGATTGCAAATCTATACCCATTAACAGATACATTAGCATTCAGATGGATTTATTCTAGGCCCAGGGTTTGGTGTAGGCAACTTGAGCATGATGCTATGAACTTTTGGTTCAGCATCTTTCCACGCAAAACTGTTCCTGGTGCTCTCAGGCAGCTAACTCATTTTTAATTCTTTGTTAAGACCACTCTGTGAGTTCTTTCTGTTTTAGAACACAAAGGACCTGATTCATCAAGGTCTTTTCCCATAGACACAGATTGGGAGAAATACCTTAGCAGATCAGGCCCAAAGTGTTTTCAGATGTCCTGAACAGTTCATTCATGGCTCAGAGGAGTTGAAAAATATTTATTATTACTCCCCATAGATTCATTCAATCATACACCAAAATTGATAATTATGCTTCCCTTTTTATTCATCCATTCTGTACATGAAGAAAAGGTCCCAAAAGCTGACAAAGCACTCTAGTGGTCCACCTTGTTTTACTGACGATAGATGACTATCTTCCTGAAGGCTGCTTATCAATTAACATTAAACGTTTAATGACCTGTACTGGAATGATCAATATATTCACGGGTAGGCAACCTCTATGGACACCAATCCACTCAAGTTTTCAGGATATCCTAAGGAATATACATAGGATAGATTTATATACAATTGAAGCAATGTACTTGCAAATCTATCTCATGCATATTCATTAGATATATCCTGAAAACGTGAGCAGATTGGTGTCCACAAGAATTGGGGATTGCCTAGCCTTGAATATATCTACTCAAGCTATATTTTCCCAATTAATTTATGCAAGAATGAAAGAATCTTCTGCAAAGATGATGGCCCTTGAACATGAAGAACATTCCCCACATGCATTAATGATTTCCTGACACCTATACTCTAGAGCAAAGTGTCAAAATAATTTATGAGCACACATCAGTTCGAATTGACGGGGTATTAAAGTATGCAGCAAAGAGACAGTGTAAGTCTTCAAATGTCTGTCCGAAACACACCAGCTGGTACAAAGTGATTTTTCCAAATTAAGACAAATGTCATCTGTACAACTACTTCTTGAAATGAGGGACAGTGGATGCTTAGGATGGCAGGCGTCACTATACTGGAGTCTTCAATCTCCTTCTTTTTTTCTCCACAGTAGATAAAGACGACAAAATAAGAACTCCTGAGGTCTAGGCAGTAGCATTGAACTCTGGGGTCAGGGAAAACTCCTGGAGGGAAGTCCACATCTCTTCAGCCACAGGTCACTTTTATCTCCTTGTGCTCCAGCTGTAATTGGATGAGCAGATCGGCCTTCCTCTCATACCACATTGTAATCTTTCAGGAAGTCCGGTGCCAGCAACCTGCTCTAGTCCATCCATTGGAGAAAGGGTTGCATAAAGGTTCATGAGGACTTCAACAGTGTAAGGATACTGCATGAACAAAAGTTATCTTAGAAAGCCAATCTTTTCTTATTTATTTATTTATTTATTTTTAATTTTTATATACCGGAATTCCTGTATGCAATACAAATCAGTCCGGTTTACAAGTAACGAAAAGGTTGCCCTGGTCTGGGAGGTTAGACTGGGGTTTTTTACATAGAACATAGAACAATAACAATCAACTATTGAACATTATTACAAGGAACAGTGAAAGTAACAATAGTATTTAACAAACAGATAATATTATTATAACATTATTTGTGTTCACATTTTACAAGGAACTTTAGTAGCGTATATTGTCTGCAAGTAATCGGTTAAATAATATAATATGAGAAGGATGACTTAAATAAATAGATATTGCGAATAATCAAGTCCGTGTATGAATTTGAGTGTCAATGTGTTTGTGACACCTTGCAATGGTTGGATCTGAAAGACAGGAGGAGGTGCCTAGTTACACTCTGGGAATTGGAACGCTTGCCTGAAGAGCCAGGTTTTTAACCTTTTTTTGAACTCTGGTAGGTTGGGTTCGAGTCTTATGTCTGGTGGGAGCGCATTCCATTGATGTGGTCCCGCAGTGGATAGTGCTCTTTTTCTTAGCGTTGATTTGGCGGGAGCTGCGACTAATGTGCCTTTGTAGGCGCTTCTGATGGGTCTGGCCGATGAGTGTAGGCGAAGTTGAGTTTGTAGAGATATAGGTGCGACGTTATGAATTGTTTTATGGATAATGGTTAAGGTTTTATATATGATTCTCTGTTTGATGGGTAGCTAGTGGAGGTAGCTCAAGATGGGGGTAATATGGTCTCTTCTATTAGTGTTAGTTAGGATTCTGGCTGCGGCGTTTTGTACTATCTGTAGGGGTTTGATGCTGTTGGAGGGGAGGCCCAGTAAGATTGAGTTGCAGTAATCAAGTTTCGAAAAAATAATGGATTGAAGAACGAGGCGAAAGTCATTGAAGTGAAGGAGTGGCTTTAGTTTCTTTAGGACCTGTAGTTTAAAGAAGCAGTCCTTGGTGGTTGTGTTTATGAATTTTTTAAGGTTAAGTTGATTGTCAAGCCAAGTTCCTAAATTCCTGACGTCTGCAGAGAGCTCCATGTTTAAAGATGTGGTTTGTGCCAGACTAGGTGGGTGGTTGTTCGGGTTGTGTGAGATTAGTAGCAGCTCTGTTTTGCTGGAGTTTAGAATCAGGTTTAGGCTGGAGAGTAGTTGTTTAATTGGTTTAAGACAATTCTCCCAGTAGACGAAGGTTTTTTGAATTGATTCTGTGATGGGGATTAGGATCTGGATGTCATCTGCATAGAGGTAATGAGTAAGCTTGAGTTGAGATAGCAAATGGCAGAGGGGGAGGAGGTAAATGTTGAACAGGGTAGGGGAGAGGGATGAACCTTGTGGTACGCCTTGGTCTGATAGGATGGGGTCAGATTCCTTGTTGTTGATTCTGACCTTGTAATACCTGTTGGATAGGAACGATTTGAACCAACAGAGGGCTGTGCCTTTGATTCCTATGTTTGATAGTTGTTCTAGGAGTTGTGAGTGATTTACCGTGTCGAATGCTGAAGATAGGTCTAGTAGGACCAGTAAGAATGACTGTTTTTTCTCCAGGTTCAAAAGTAAATTATCAGTGAGGGAAAGCAGAAGGGACTCTGTGCTTCGAGATTTGCGAAAACCATATTGTGCCGGGGAAAGAATGCTGTGCTCCTCGAGGTATTCGGAAAGTTGTTTATTTACCGCTTTTTCCATCAGTTTGGAGATCAGGGGCAGGTTTGCAATGGGTCTGTAGTTGGCTGGGTCCATGGGTGATGCAGTTGGTTTTTTCAGTAGGGGTTTGAGGATTGCAAGTTTTAGCTGATTAGGAACTGTGCCCATGGCTAAGGAGGTATTGATGATTTCTGCAATAGGTTTTGCGACGGTGCTAGAGATGGCAGTGAGCAAATTAGTAGGGAGTGGGTCCGAGGGATGTGCCGATGGTTTAATTTTTTTAAGTAAATTTTCAATCTCCATGGCTGATGTGGGCTCGAATGACTCTAGTCTAGAATTCAGAGTGAGTTGGTATGTGCTATGAGGTGTTGGAAGCGTTTGGTGGGTTGTAAGGGAGAGGGTGAGGTTTGAGATTTTTGTTTTGAAGTAGGTGGCTAGTTCGTTGGCCTTACTGAGCGCTAGATGGTCTGGAATGGATGGTGGTGTTGGTTCTTGTGATTATTATTAGCAATAATATAATTTTCAGGTTTAACTGACTAGACAGGCAGAGAAACGGAAAACAAGCCTGTCCTAGAAACTTTAAAATTGGCATTTGAGTATGAAAGAGAAGCATAACATTGAGCTGGAAGGGCAGGTAATCGTACACTGGCTCTGCTTAATTCTTTTTCCAGATGAGCTGTTTTGAAAACTGCAAGCGGAATAGTGTATAAGCCTTGCACAGCTGGAGCGATGGATAAAAAAAAAGAAAAAAAAGCTGAATCATGAAGCGTGTAGAAGTTTAAAACTGGGATGATTACTTGGCGAGAATCGAGCAGCAAAAAAAAAAAAATGACTTGCTGAAACGTGATTCATGATCAAGGACATAGTCAGAGAGGACGTCTTGGGAAAAAAGAACAAACTATTTTCTGTAACAAGCTGGGGTCAATTATTTATAGCTTTCCAATCGATAATTGGTACAGTATGACCATGATGTCCCTCCCATGCCATGAGGACCTCGTTTTTACTTACTATAAGGACAGTCAATCAGGACCTTTCTAATTTCACATGCTCGGGTGACTGGAGACAAGTTCAGAACAGCAATCCACCCTATGAATCCCAGAAGTTTTGTTCACTCAGGTCAGGCTGAAGGCTTGGCTGAGGTTACACTGGAAATTTTTCTCTGTCAGGCAACAGAAAGCAGTACAAAGAAGCCAGCTGTTAGGCCTCAAAGCCCAGGCCTCTAATTAAAACAGTGGAAAATTAGATAACTTTACGAATTCATCACTGCCGCCACTGGCTGTCAGGAGAAAAAAAAGCTCGGGGGTTACCACCCACCTTTTGTTTATATCTCCAGCTCCGGCCTCTTTCCAGCGTGCAGGCATTCTCATCCTTTTCCCTTCCCCTCACTTTCAGCCGGTCTGGCGGCTCAGATCAGCGTAATAGTTATTTCTCAGAGCAAGCATGAAAAGAAAGCACAATATTTAATGTGCAAAAATCAGTGTGCAGCCCATACTTTAAGATAGAATAATACTCTCACCTGGTGGGCATAGGCATGGCCTGACCTAGGGCACAGAGAGGAGAATCCTAAGCATGCCAAATGACGTTAAGAGATACCCATCTGATCTCCTGCAACATGGGGATTTGGCCCAAGTCATGTCTACAATAATTGAACTATGTGTGTGTGTGCTTAAAGAGTATATAGGTTGTCAGGTGGAGCTATATTTAAGGTCATGAATTTTCCAGAATTTTCCAATCTAGTTTTGCAGTTCTGCCTTGCAAACGGGAGAATGGCCACACTGCAGTTGTTGCTCCTGCAAAAACAAGGAGCTGAAAATGAAATAGACAGACAGACAGACAGACAGACAGATATCTCTTTCTGTCTTGTGTTACAAGCATTGCAAGGAGAGGAGAAGCCAGCATGCAATCCCCTCTGCTACTCCTTGTGACATTGGGCAAGTCTCAGGTACAAACGTACAGATGCATTTTCTGCCACCAAACAAGGGAATGTCATGGAGAGGAGACCCTTCCTGCCCTGTGCTACCTTCTCAGGAGTGCAGTCCTTTGAACTCCAGCACTGTTCTTCCATAGCCAGTGATAATCCCACTGCCAAGCTACTGTACATTCTTTGATGTGTTTTCCGGCCTTTGTGAAGTAATTTCCTTTAAAGCAAGAAGCAAAAGTGAAATTGGTGCTTGGATTCTTTTGGTCCAATCCTGGGGCAGCAAGCCAAGCTGACTTTCTTTATGTTTGTTTTCAGATCAGCTCAGCCCAGGAGGATCTCACTTCTCTGCTCTTCTGAATCAGGACTCCCCCCACCACAGATCACCAGCCGTCACACCAAGCAGAAGAGGTGGAGAACGCATGCCTTCACAATCTGAACATAAGAACATAAGAAATGCCATACTGGGTCAGACCAAGGGTCCATCAAGCCCAGCATCCTGTTTCCAACAGTGACCAATCCAGGCCATAAGAACCTGGCAAGTACCCAAAAACTAAGTCTATTCCATGTAACCATTGCTAATGGCAGTGGCTATTCTCTAAGTGAACTTAATAGCAGGTAATGGACTTCTCCTCCAAGAACTTATCCAATCCTTTTTTAAACACAGCTACACTAACTGCACTAACCACATCCTCCGGCAACAAATTCCAGAGTCTAATTGTGCGTTGAGTAAAAAAGAACTTTCTCCGATTAGTTTTAAATGTGCCCCATGCTAACTTCATGGAGTGCCCCCTAGTCTTTCTACTGTCCGAAAGAGTAAATAACCGATTCACATCTACCCGTTCTAGACCTCTCATGATTTTAAACACCTCTATCATATCCCCCCTCAGCCATCTCTTCTCCAAGCTGAAAAGTCCTAACCTCTTTAGTCTTTCCTCATAGGAGAGTTGTTCCATTCCCCTTATCATTTTGGTAGCCCTTCTCTGTACCTTCTCCATCGCAATTATATCTTTTTTGAGATGCGGCGACCACAATTGTACACAGTATTCAAGGTGCGGTCTCACCATGGAGCGATACAGAGGCATTATGACATTTTCCGTTTTATTCACCATTCCCTTTCTAATAATTCCCAACATTCTGTTTGCTTTTTTGACTGCCGCAGCACACTGTACCGACGATTTCAATGTGTTATCCACTATGACACCTAGATCTCTTTCTTGGGTTGTAGCACCTAATATGGAACCCAACATTGTGTAATTATAGCATGGGTTATTTTTCCCTATATGCATCACCTTGCACTTATCCACATTAAATTTCACCTGCCATTTGGATGCTCAATTTTCCAGTCTCACAAGGTCTTCCTGCAATTTATCACAATCTGCTTGTGATTTAACTACTCTGAACAATTTTGTGTCATCTGCAAATTTGATTATCTCACTCGTCGTATTTCTTTCCAGATCATTTATAAATATATTGAACAGTAAGGGTCCCAATACAGATCCCTGAGGCACTCCACTGCCCACTCCCTTCCACTGAGAAAATTGCCCATTTAATACTACTCTCTGTTTCCTTTTAGCCAGTTTGCAATCCACGAAAGGGCATCGCCACCTACCCCATGACTTTTTACTTTTCCTAGAAGCCTCTCATGAGGAACTTTGTCAAACGCCTTCTGAAAATCCAAGTATACTATATCTACTGGTTCACCTTTATCCACATGTTTATTAACTCCTTCAAAAAAGTGAAGCAGATTTGTGAGGCAAGACTTGCCCTGGGTAAAGCCATGCTGACTTTGTTCCATTAAACCATGTCTTTCTATATGTTCTGTGATTTTGATGTTTAGAACACTTTCCACTATTTTTCCTGGAACTGAAGTCAGGCTAACCGGTCTGTAGTTTCCCGGATCGCCCCTGAACTGATGGTACCTATTAGGAAATGCCCCATTTTTTTCAGATTTCTCTGCAGCACATCCCAAAGGCTGGCTGTCTTTTTAGAAGAGTTACAAAGAGAAAAGTAGCCTAATGGTTCGAGCAGCAGGCTGTAAACCAGAGGAGCCAGCCTTCAACCCCTTGTGACACTGGGCAAGCCTCAGGTACAAACGTATAGATGCATTTTCATCTGTAATATATTATGTAAATATGCTATTGTAGCAATTCTCAAAAGTGCACTTAACACATGTAAATCCTATAGACAATTCAATGGCATATGCTGTGGCGATTTTTAAAAGCCCACTTACACTTGTAAAACCAAATTTTAAGCTTATAAATGCCTTTCAAAATCAAGCCCTTACCCCCTAGATTCATCAAATTGCTTTAAATATCACAGCACACATGATATATTACCAGGGGCTGGAAGAAGAGAGAGAGAGAGAATATGACATGAGAAATATCTGTAGATACATAGATATAATCACTGTAAGAAGGAATACTTTCAACTCGGGGCGGGTTGGGGGGTAATTTTTTTTTTACATATACAGTCCGAGGAATTAACTGCAAATTTGACATGACTGAAGAATTTCTTTCATTTGAAGAAATGAAAGGTACCAACCAGAGGAGCCGATTTGTACAAAGCAATCTCTACTGCTTTGTGCAAATCATTTCCCTCATTTCCATTCACTCCTCCCATTTGTATACTAACATGCCTTGTAATATTTATCGCGTGCATTGGGGCCCTCTGGGACAGGGAAATACCAACAGTCCCTAATAGTAATCCTCTTTGAAATGCCTGAAAAGCAGAAGAGGAATCAAATAAATAGCAACAAATTAGGGAGCCAATATTTGTGGCTTCAGTGGCATGCTGGGCAAAGCTAATGTATTGGCTGCTTGGCAGTATGACGCCCAATTTTATATTTGTGGCTGCCCAGTGCAATGTATGTAAATGACAAAACATTTATAGAGGTGTGTTCACTGATTATTTTTTTTTTGGGGGGGGGTTGGGAGTTGCTTCTGGGTTTTTCGTTCCATTTATTTTTTTCATTTTATTTTGTTTCATTTCAGTTTCTGTTCTTGTGGACACAAAATGCAAACAGCACACATAAAACTTTGCATTTTACATTCATAATTTGCAAATTGTGTGCATAAAATGGAAAACAAAAGCAAACAAAATAAATCACATTTTGTTGGCACTTTTGTTTCGTTTTGTTCTGAAATGACATGAAATGAAAGCAGCCTGTTTCACTGCATTTTTTTTCATGTCATTTCAAAGCAAATGCGGAACCCTTCTTAAGAAATGTTTAACATCACATTTCAATCACATACGTGAATGCTCTTTCAGCTTTTCCTGATTTTGGTTTGGAGTTGGTTATATTAGATTAAAATGTTCACATTATTAAAAGAAAAAAAAAACACCTTGAATTATCAAGGGGCATACAGCACTACCCTAAAGTAACCATGCGTTAAAGAGCCTTTTCATGGGCACAGTGGTTTGTTTATTTATTTATTTGCAAAACTTTTAGCCCGCACTTTTCAAAAGTTTGAAGTAGGGTACAAATTAATTTGAAGGCCAGCCTAGGTCATCACCAATATGGCAATCTGATGTCCTAAATTGGTGGCTGTAGCTGGTTCATTGCATGAATGCATGAAAACCTCTGTTGGGTAGCCTTGCTTGAAGTCTTAGGAAGCAGAAGAGAGACAGAGAGCATGCAAGAAACAGGAGGTGACAGGAAGAGAGGGCGAGAGCAAAAGAGAGCGAGCAGGAGAACGAGAGAAACAGAGACAGAATAAGGCAAAAGGGAGATGTGCTGTGGTTAGGGAGAATCCATTGTGTATTCAGGACCGGGCGTTTTATATATGAAAAAAATATCCAGTGCCAAAGTGGTGAAAGCTCTTCGTAGGTTTAAACAAAATGTTTCCAGAAAGTACACTACAACGGTGAAACTGCAATACTGTACCACTCTACTATGAAAAGAGCTATTTTGTTTTCAGCGGAAAGTAAGGAAACAATATCCAGTAGCCTGGCAAAATGGCTCCAGTCCTACTTTAAATAACGTGACGTTTTGTTTGGCCATGAGTGATGAAAACTGATCTTTAAGCATTAAACAGATTATTTTTCTGGATGAGAAAAAGAAAGTTCAGACATTTTCTTTCTAGTTTTTTTTTATTTTTCTTGTTTTTTTAATTCTGAGGGTGTAAATCGTAGTAAGCACAGAACGTAACCGGACTTCTGCGATGTGTTAACCGCAGGCAGAGCTTCAAAGTAAGTCCTGCTCTCCTCAGATACTGCAGGCGCTTTTACTCTGGAACCTCGGTTTCCCCACCTCCGCATTACAATGTGTACATTTCTGTGGCACCTTCCATACCGTCCCCTGTGTGGACAGTGGCACGAGCTTAAAATATTGAACTCAGCAAGGTTTTCTGTTAATGGGTCTGTATTTTTTTGTGTCACTGGGCAGTCATTCTTCATTTTCAATCCACCCTGTATATGCGAGTTCCTTGCCATCCCTTGACAGGGCTTGGTAAATGAGTGCATGACTGCAGCACCTAAGGCTTAATACACCCAAATACTTTATTTGGCCTCTGGAGCAGGAAATAGAGGTTGTTGGGTTGTTTTGTTTTTTTTTTGGGGGGGGGGGGTTGCCAAATATAAACTCTTGCAAAAGAAGATATTCATGAAATATTTGGTGAGCAGCAAGATATTCATTGCAGCTTCGAAATAAAAAATATTTGCAGCATAAGAGGACAGTGGCGCCAGCATAGATTCTCCACCAATGCCCTCCACTCCACTCACTGGCAATACCCACAAACAGCTAATTCACGACCGGCGGCCGTCAGGCCCAGGTACATTCACGACTGCTCCAGTGCTGACCGCTGCCATATCCGCCAGCTCCCGTTACTTCCTATGGGAGCAATTTTTACATCTCAAATGGTTTTTTAGCTGCAACAAATGCTCATCCTGTAGTGTACTCTCATCACAAAAAATATTGCCATCTTTACCGTATTATAAAACTGGCTAACATATCCCATCTGAAAACCACTTTTAAAGGGCCAGTGTCACTTTTCCAGCGGTGGATCACACAACTCGCTTTTTAAAATCTTCTTTGGCTTCTCTGAAATGCTAGAATCTCATAGCATAGATTATTTCCCTCCTACCCTAATCTTTTTTTTTTTTTTTTTTTTTGCACTTATCTTTACTCAACCTCTCTCCTTAATTTATTCTGTTACATGGTACACACTCATGCTGGCACTGTAGTCAGTGTATTCCTGAGGAGCTAAGTAAACTTAAAGTAGATAAGGCAATGGGGCCGGATGGAACACATCCTAGGGTACTAAGGGAACAGAGATGTCAGCCGGCAGAGCTGCCAGAACCTTTTCAATGCTTCTTTAGAGTCTGGAGTAGTTCTGGAGGACTGGAAAAGGGCGGATGTGGTTTCTATTCATAATAGTGGAACGCCAAGCTGGTTAGTATGCCCTCCGTGTAGAGCAAACTAATGGAATCACTGTTCAAACAGAGGCTAGTGTAATTTTTGGAATCCAATAGATTGCAAGATCCAAATTTTACCAGAGGTAAATCTCGTCAGATGAATCTGATGAATTTATTTGACTGGATGACCAGAGAGTTGGAGCAAGGGAGAGCACTAGATGTAGTGTATTTGGACTTCGGAAAGGCCTTTGAGACGGTTCTGCACAGAAGACTTATAAATAATAAATCGTGCACCCTTGGTAAGGATCCTCGAGTGACTGACTGGGTTAGAAACTGGCTGAGTGGGAGGCAACAAAGGGTAGTGGTGAATGGAGTTGTCTCTGAGGAGGGCATTGTTACTAGTGATGAGCCTCAGGGATCGGTCCTTGGACCGGTTCTTCAACATTTTTGTGAGCAGCATAACGGAAGGGTTATCAGGAAAGATTTGTCTTTTTTGCCGATGATACCAAAATCTGTAACAGGGTGGAAAAAATGAGGAGGGAGCTAGCGAAGCTTGAGGGTCTAAAGATTGGCAGCTAAGATTTAATGCTAAAAACTACAGTGTAATGCATTTAGGATGCAAAAACCCAAGGGAAAGGTAGAGTATTGGAGGTGAAATTCTTCTAAGTACAAAGGGATTTGGGGTGATTGTATCTGATGATCTTAAGGTGGCCAAACAGGAGGATAAAGTGATGGGAAAAGCCAGAAAGCTGCTTGGCTGCACAGGGAGAGGAATGATCAGCAGAAAAAGGGAGGTGATATTGCCCCTGTATAGGTCCCTGGTGAGACCTCACCTGGAATACTGTGTACAATTCTGGAGACTGCACCTTCAAGAGGAGATAAACAGCATGGAGTCTGTGCAGATGGAGGCTGCTAAAATGGTCAGTGGTCTTCGTTCTAAAGCATATGGGGATAGATCTAAACATGTACACCCTAGATGAAAGGTGAGATAGGGAAGAGACATTCAAATATCTCAAAGGTTTCCATGCATAGGAGGTGAGCCCCTTTCAACAGAAAGGAAGCGCTAGAATGAGGAGTCATAGGATGAAGGAGAAAGGGGGTAGACTTGGGAGTCATCTTAGGAAATATTTCTTTACAGAGAGGGTGGTGGATGTGTGGAACGGCCTCCCAGTGGAGGTGGTGGAGACAAACACAGTATGTGAATTCAGGAAAGCATGGGATAAATACAGGGGATCTCTAAGGAAGTGATGCTAAATTTGTTGCGATCCCCCCTGCTGCTGCGCTACAGGAGGTCTCTTACCTTCCTCCGGAGGCCGCTCTGAAGCCTGGGCCTCGCCTGTGTTCCATCCGGGACTTGCTCCAGGGCCTGAGAGGCCTAGCTGTGCCTGTGGCTTGCTTGCCAGCGTTTGGACTTCCTGTTTGGCGACGCCCTTCCCTAGGGGCTGGCCCGCAGCTCTCTACCCCAGTTATAGAACCAGCGGTGGGCGGTCCTGGCAAGCTCCTCCCAGGGAGTTGCCTTCTACCTCCAGTATTTAAGGACTTTCTGTTCACTTGCAAAGGGCCTCTGGATCGGGCTCTACAGTCGTCTGTAACCTTGCCGATCCAGGTCCCCCGGTTTCGCCTATGCCTTGATGGGTTCCTGTCCTGTGTCTCTGCCTAGATGTTTGTTCCTGTGCCTGCCAGCCGTAAGGACTTCGGATGTGAGTTTCCCAGCATCGGAGTTCCTGTTTGCCTGGGTCTTCCCCGCACCCTCCTTCTCAGCGTGGTCCGCGACCAGCCTTCCTGGGCTGTGTAGGGTGCGTCTGGGACAGGGTGGTCCGCGACTCAGTCCCACGGGTGGGCTGAGTAGGGCGCCCTGATGGACAGTGCAATGTTTCCGTCCAGCCTTGTCTACAGTATCTGCTTCAGCCCTTGCCCGGATGTCTTCCTGTCTCTGCCTTGACCTATGTCCTCGTCTGGTTCCTGAGCCTTCTGTCCTGTTGGGCCCTGGAGTGGCCAACAGGAGGGATTCGTCCCACGGGCTCTTGAGCTTCTGCCAACCGAGGGGGCTTCGGATGTGAGTATCCCAGCATCGGAGTTCCTGCTCGCCTGGATCCTCCCTGTGTCTCGCTTCAGCCCTTGTCCTGATGTCTCCGTCTTGCTTCAGCCTGCTTCTGCCCAGTCTGATGTCTTCTGTTTAAGGACTCTGTCTGCCCTCGCCTCTGTCCGGCCTGCTGCCCATTGCCGTTCCCTGCGGCAGGTCCAAAAGGGCCGGGAACAGTCGGAGGACCGTTCATTAGTCAACTTCCCCGTGTTGGCTACCATGGGCATGCAGGTCCGGCTGAGGGTCGGACTCCCTGCTTCTGTTCCTGCCTGCCTGGCTCACCATGCCTGCTCAGCTCACCTCCCACGGTGTGGCTTGGGGCTCCTCCTTGAGTCCTGCCGTGGCCCAAGGGCTCACCACCTGCCCGAGACGACCGCGCCCGCGCGCGCTCGTAACAGAATTAATTGGATGGATGGGGCCATACAGTCTTTTTCTGCCATTATATTTCTATGTTTCTAATACAAGGCATAAATGCAATTTTAGCACTTAAAATGTGAATGCACACAATAGGCATGCTGATAGGTATAGAAAAAAAAAAAAGCGGAACAGAAATTGAAAAATAAAAGGTGTGCTACTGGCTACTGGCTGCGCCTCAGGGCTGCGCAGAAAGATGTAAGAGGGCTCATGCCAGACACCATGGCTGTTACATTTGGGCAAAGCTAAGGGACCCTCTTCCCTCTTGTGGTGAGGCCACAACATCAGACATGGGTAACTAAAACCCTACCTGAGAACTGGCACGGGTTTCGCTGATCCAACGTACCGACAAAGGAGAAGACAGTGTAGGCGAGAAACGAGAGAGCATATGGAAAGAAAGGAAGAGCATTTGACCGTCTGTAGCCTCCCCCTTCCTAGCCTTGCTTTTATCTTAGGTCCTGGATTCTTTGGGGATAGGAGTGTGCTCAGAATTTATTTGTTTTGTTTCGGTTTTCATTTGTTGTTTGATTCATTTTGTTTATCTGAAATTGAAAAAAAAAACAACCAACAAATCAAAGAAAAGGAAAAAGAAACGCGGGGCCTACTTTCTGGAACTAGCTAGATGTTAGACAGTGTGACTGCGTAAAAGATTTCAGAAAGCAAATTAAAACTTTCCTTTTTAAGTTAGCCTATTTTTAGATGTTTTTATTTGTTTTTATTAATATTCTGATTTTATTTTATTAGTTCTGATAAAGTTTATATGAGTTATTTTTTTCTGTCAATGTTATTTGATTTTAATTTTATGTCAGATTTTATATTCATTGTATTTTTAAGTTTTTATTCTTGAATATTTGTTGTCTTATGATTATGTATGTTGTTATGTTCATCGCCTAGGCCTTTTTGTGTTAGGTGATTCTAAATTTTAATAAATGTAAATATAAAAGAAAAATTAAATGAAAAATGCTGGGTCTGGCTCCCTGCCATTAAAAAAAGACCGAAACATGTCCCGGCATGCTCCCCATCCCACCCCCAGCCTCTTGCCGCAGTCTCTCCTGCCCGCCAGCGTGCGAGCTGACCATGGCTGGCACATGTGACGATGGGGCTGAGGATCCCCAGACAGCTGAACATCACTCTCTCTGCCCCTCCTGTGCTGCACTGCTCTGTAATGATCCTGTGAAGAGCCTTGCTGCCATGTTTGGGAGTTGGCTTGTGTGTGCACTGCCACCATAAGACAAGGAAGTCAAAGCAAAGTCTGCGAAGGTGATGAGAATGTAACAATATGTGCATTTTTTTGCATGCCTCGGCCTTCCCTACCTTACATATACATATTTATTTATTTAAAAACTTTTATATACCGGTATTAGTATGCATACATCATACCGGTTTACAATGTAACTTTAAAGGTAGAAATTACAATGAACTATACAACTATACAATGAACTATACAACTATACAAATTACAATGAACATATAGCATTCAACGTGAGCTGCTTCTAATTGGAACAGGGCTATTCACAAACTGAGCGCCTGATTTACTAAGGGGCCTCATCTCGGGCTCTTCCCCATCGCTTCCTTTGTCGCTGGGAATGAGCCTGCTTTCTTAGTCTCAGGTGACATCACGGCAGGCGCAGCATCAACGTGCTTCCTCCACGCAACTCCAGGTGTGCGTGATGTCAGGAGAGCAAGTGGCAGGGAGGCTCAGAAATAAATTCTAAAAAGTATATATTGAAGGTGTATGGGGGAGGGGTTCTGGGCCATGCAGGACCATTTTTTTTTGGGGGGGGGGAGCAGGTTTGGTTTTTTTTTTTAACACAGGGTACAGTTTTTAACACAGGGTACAGTTTTTTTAACACAGGGTACTCGTTACAGGAGTAGCAGATGGTGCGCTGCTGCCCAGCGCACCATCTGCTACTCCTGTAACGAGATCAGTGCGAGCATCAACGATACTGAAAAATAATCTATAACGGCAGCTTTCATGGAATCAAAAGTAGCCACTGAACATCCTGCATGTAAAGGACATTTTCCATCGTCAGTCTGCTCTGACGCTATTGCTGCTTTCTCTTCCAACAGCTAAATATTTTCTTCCACTTCCTCTTGTTGACAGTGTCCATTCATCGCATGCATCAAAATGATACCCAAATTGCTCTCACGACTTAATTTCATAGGGAACATTCCAAAACCGTAAAGAAGAATACGTTTTCATATGCTCCACCCATCACCACTGCCGCCTTCGCTGGCATGGCAGCCAAATGTTTGCCGCGCATGTAGGAAACTACAGCACACAGAACAGTTTGGGATAATGGCCAGGGTTTTTGAAAGCGCAAGATCTGGACTGAAGCCTTCATATGTTCCTCTGTCCGATAGGGAGGGCAATATTACTGCCACCCCCATATGATGTATGCGTTGTAAAATAACTCATGCAAACTCACCCAGACAACGTTAACTCCGTCCTTCCCGCTGCTTGTGGTGCATAACACGTGTGGGTTCATTTCTACACGTGATGTTTGAAAATCAAAAGCATGCGGGTGAATCCCAGCTTTGCCTTCTGGCAGGCCTCAGATAAAATTATGCGTGAGATCAGGATATGCACAAACTTTTAAGCACATAAGCTCTGAGCAGGTTTATAAGGAACCATTTACGCACGTAAACCCATGTTGTTTGCTTGTAAATGGTTTTGAATATTTCCACATGAAACTTTTTTTTTTATGGCTTTAAAGAGGTTTGGGTTTTTTTGTCTTTTTTTTTTTTATTCCTTTAGAGAGCTTTGGATTTATTCAAACCAATAGCATTGTATGTGTCTGGAATTCAGATAGAATTACTTGTCCTTTCATCATCCGATAGAGCTTCTCAAAGATCTGCTAAAAAAATTCTTAGTTACACTGCTATAATAAATTATATCCTTGTGACTGGCTGCTTCAAGGTATCAGGTTGTCAGGCTATCAAATGGTTTCTTTTTAAGATGATTGTCAGTTTTATTAATAAAAAAAACATAATGTAATATAAAAGGTTTATTAGATTTCTTCCCGTTTTAGTATCATTTTGATGCATGAGATGAAGTGGCACCATCAACAAAGAATATGGAATGGAATGAATGGAAGAAAGTCGAAGCCAAGAAACAAATGTGTCTTGACATAAAAGTAATTTGGTGGAATTTTGGGATGTTCCAAATCTGCCATCATGGCATGGCATGGATAATTTCAATGATGTGTACATTACTTCCAACCCATTTATGCCTGGAAGGCGCAGTTTAATCCAATCCGTTTTATGCATCCTGTTATTTGGTGCTAGACCTTCACTTCTGCCTTAAACATCTTCAGTCCAAATGATCATCGGTCTGCATAAGTCACTAAATGTGCATGTTAAGTGGGCATGGGAATGTGTGTGCCAGTGTGCCACACAGATGATAAAGTACCACGGGCGTCTGAGTCTGTGCAGGTTTATTTTTGTATTTCAGGAGCATGCATGTTTTCAAAATCACACGCATGTATTTTATGCATGTAATAATTATAGCATAGACACATAATAACCGTGAGTTATATTTGGAGGTGGGCAATTTATACAGAAGTATCTTCTTTATAAAATGATTCCACTTTGAAGTTCCTAAAGAAAGAAAGGAAGAATGCGCATACTCCACTTCTGAAAATCCTTATTTGTGCGTGTACTTGCAATTACCAGTTTGCCGACAGCTCCAGCAGTTCATCCAAACCTCCGCCCAGATCTCCAGCACTTCATCCTAACAACCCCCCACCACCCCCCACCCCCACACACACACACACACACTCACACACACCTCCCCATAACCCAGATCTCCCACTCAAAAATTGCAAACAAAAAGACAGGTGGAATTTCCCTTCCGCAACTTAATGTGTACAGAAGTGTTTGGAAATGTACGCATGTGTACCAGTTACAGAATAGCAGCTTGTCTGCTTCCTTCCGAACCTCACTCTGGAATGCTCCTTTTTTTTTTTTTCCTGTTTTAACTTTTTCCGTGTGACGCCGCGCGTACACACGCGCAAGCGATGTTTCCAACGTAGCATGCATACATACATGTACACGGCGCTTACACACCGATATGCCTCATGAAAATTCACCCCAGGTAATTCTAAGGTGAGAAGGAACTAAGGATCAGTAAACACGCTGCTGGAAAGCCGTTTACGCTGGGTTAACTTCATACACTGGCGAGGAGCTTTGGAGAACTGCACGCCCGGCCTTCACCAGATCAGCAGAGAACGACCGCTGCAGCCAGGAAAGGTTCTCGCTCCTGACCCATGCCGAACTCTGCCGTACGATGAATTATTGAATAGGGACTTACTACTGCACATCCACTGTCAATGGAATATGAAAATCAATACACAATGTCTGGTGCCCCCTACAGGACCAGAAAGGGATTTTAGGACACATTACTCTTTCAGAGCTCAAGATTTCACTTTTATTGAAACTGTAGTCAGATTTGTAGCTTGCATTTTGAATTTATGTCAAAGGACAACAAAATCTGCTTAGCCCTCCCAGGCTTGTTATGTGAAATGAATTCCTGGTGGAGCTGCGGCTTTGAGGAAAATCCCCCAGCAAAGTCCCCGGCACTGAAAATCCTCATACCAGGCTGCGTTTGGGGGAATGTCACAAGCCATAAAGCGGGTGCAGTTCATTTTGTTTCCATGAAAGCCAGGGATGGATTTAGGATTTTGCCGCGTATAGGCACTTCTGCTGTTGTCACTCCCCCCCATATTCTGTAAGGATCTGTTGCAGGGTAGCTGTTCTCTGTTGAATGAGCTTTAGCAGAGCTGGAAGACGGCAAATCTTAGCCAGCCAGCTGCCCCTAAATGTTTGCCACCCTAAGCATAACATAATGGATGCCTATTGACTAATCCAGGTCTGATGAAAGCCAAAAATAGTTTGAGTAATAACATTGAACTGATGCTTTCACAGACCTACAGTATTAAAGATTTTTTTTTTCACTTTGCTTGTGCTGTGCGGGATTACTTCCTTCACAAAATTCAGCCTCTTTGGCTTGTTCCTTCACTGACCCTGCACATCTGGGCCCCTTGTTTTGACTCCTAAAGTTTCTTTCTGTCCAATCTTCCTGCATCTTCCCTACAATCACTTCTTCTCATCCTTAGCTCAGTCACACCTCTGGTTTTGTAAACACCCAGTGGGTGGGGGAGGGGGAGGGGGGTTACACCCCACCCCCTCTTCTCTAAAAGCTCCCTAGCTCCATGGATAAGGCTGAAGGTGCTAGTAGTCACCACCTTGCTTCATCTCTCCTTATCTCCATTCCTCTCTCTTTCTGCTGCCCCTCTCCAAAATCTCTATTCCCAGTTGGGATTTTTACACCTCGTCTGTCCTCGCTCACAAGTTGCCCTGTCCTCGTCTCACTCTTTCCATCTTCTGCCTCCTCATTGCCAGGGCCCGCTGCCATTCTTTGCTCACGGCTTAATCCGCTCTGTGTCAGATCTCCTCTCTTTTCTTCTTGCTTCCCCGTTATCTTTCCTGTCCATCAATTTGAACTTTTTCTTCCATTTCAGCCACTATTTAGCCTAGCACATCATTTTGAGATAAGCATTAGGGGAAAGGCTATTTCAGATTTTCAGTATTGTTCTGCTAAATAAGCCTGTATCTAGCCTTAGAAAGGAATTTCTACTTCTTTGAAACTTTTTTTTTTTTTTTTTTTGCCATTTCTCTGACCCAGGAAGACAGATGAAAGCAGTCTCTCTGGGATATTTAAGTGAACGCGGTAATCTAAGCACTGACAGGAATATTCAGTGGAGCAGCTGTTTGTCATCTTTGCGTTTAAAGTTTGATGGGTGCATGAACGTGGATCCCGTAGTATTTGACAACAGAAATAGTTTGTGCTGATTGACAAATGAGCTGGTATCTGAAAGATTTAAGTACAATCGTGACATTTCATATTAGCCTAAAGGCCCCCAGGGAATAAAAGGTAAATATATTTCCAGAATCTATGTGGGCCCAGCACTTCAGTGTAATATGACAAGCAGAAGTGGTTACAACAATACCTTCATCATAGCCTATGCCATAAAAGATTGCAATAGGATCAACAGTTCATCCTTTTTCCTCTTTCTCATCAGCTAATTCATATATTCCAGGGGGCTGATCATTATCCTATAAATATACTGATGACACTTTGTGATGTAGTTTATCTGCCAGACAATTGCAGGAATGCCAACCTTTTTACGTTAACGTTAACTGTGAGCAGAAGAGAAGCAATGCCCAGAAATGCGCAAGCTGTTTTCTCACCAAGGAAACCATTTTTTGGTTGCACACACCGTGTCTCTAAATAATCCCACCCTATGGTAAATCAGAGGCTATGCACTGAGTAGGGACGGAGCACCTTCCACATGGGGGCTAGGTGAGATGCTGCCCTGGGCAAAGACTTGAATTCTAATAAAAAGATGCAAGGCCCCAAGAAGCCAGATGTGGTAGGGCCTCCTGGGAGCCTGTCTACTTTCCAGTGTGATGCAGAAGAAAAAGGAGGCTTAAACGGAAACCACTAGAACAGCACAGTTACGACAGAAGTAGAAAATTTGTTTTTCTATTCACACAAACTATCTATAGGTCCAATGTACTAATCTGCCTTCATGCTAACACAAGCATTAACATGTTAACAACAGAGTTAGTATGCATAAACTAACTTGCATTAGTGTTAGTGCAAAACCTATATTAATGAAGTAATGAAATGCAAAATTATGCTAAATAGCTCATTGCTTATTTGCGCAGTGAAAAATAATACAACATGCAATGCAGATGCATCATGACAAACTTCTTAACCACACCTTTCTGCTATCTGCATTAAGCCTTGCTCATTTGTATCTCATTAACATAGACTATTAATATGCATGTTAAACATAGCTCCTGCTTTTTCTATTATCATATATACATATATTGTATACTTATATATATATACACAGTGTTGCGCCCGTTGGTTGCAGACGGCTGCAATCTCTGTTGCTCACTTCCTTTTTCCCTGCTTCGGTGAATCTCGGACATTTGGTGACCTCTGCCTCTTCATGCCGCTCTCCTCGGTGCTCCTGGGATGATGTGGGCAATCCCGTCCGCCATCTTGAATTGGGCATTAGCTAAGGCACGCATGCGCGCGCCATGCCCCATCTTATACACGTCATGGCTGGAATCTCAGGGTGGTCCCCTCTGCATGACGTCATCTGCCTGCGTGTATTTAATCCTGCCAGACTGAGCTATCTATGAGATAGCAAAGGCTTCCTTCCTGCTATATTCCACTCATTCGGAGATGCTTCGCTTCGCTGAACTCTTTCCTGACACTAAGACTCGAACGCCTTAGGTACCTGCTCCTCAGGGGCCTTGTTACGTTCCGGCTACCCGCTCCTCGGAGGGCCTTCCTGCCTAGAGTCACTCTCAATCTACTCTGGGTGCGTCTAGTTCAGCCTGGTGAGTTTGCTCCCTTCTACTGTCGGAACCTTCGGTGTACTCCGTGCCTTGGGCCACTACCATGATCTTCTCAGCAACCTTCCTGGCATACTTCAGAGTGAGTACCATCAGCTCTGCGGACCTCCTGCACTACTCTCAAGCACTCTCCTGTGATTCTCGACATACCCCACGCTGCGGGCCACTACCGGATCTACTAGAGACGTTCCATCTGAGGAGGCATCCCCCGGCGTACCCCACCTCACGGGCCACTACCGGGGACATCACCGTTGAGCTACCTTTACTCTGGACTGTGCCTCTCTTCCCACTTGGTGGGATTCCTCAACAGTCCAGTATAATACAGTCTCTGCGCTATTGTGTCTGTCTCAGCTGAGGCCACACCTATCATGGTGAGTCCCCCCAGGGCTCCTCCCTGTGGGTGGTGTCAGCTCTCCCCTCAATCCAGGGTCCACAGACATACCAGTTCATAGCACACGGTGAGGCATAATTACTGGACCCTAGCGCCAAATGGCGAAACTTTGTTAATACGCTTATGCATGCGTTGAAGCTAAAGGCGGACATCAAACTGAGCCAGTAGTTTAGAACATTGTTGTTGCCTATAACAACATAGTCTACAAGATGTTTCTGCTAAATTTGATCAATTTTTGTCTATTTGTTCAAAGGGTATACAATAAAAATCAAAGGGGTCCAGTAATTATGCCTCATCATGTATACATATGAGTTGCATATCTAAAGCATCATATGGGTGCCAATCTATAACTGACTAATAAAGAAAATGTGAACTTAACTTGTAACATGCAAACACAGTGTTAGGATTCATGGGTTTCGTGGACCCTTGGCCCGAGGCGAGGGTTGATACCACCTGCGGGGAGGAGTCCCACAAGTCCTCACCATCGAGAGGTGAGGTCAGCTGCAGCAGGAGATACAGTAGTAGTGGTAGAGAGGTAGAGCGTCCTGCGTCACAGCCACATGATCGCAGGACCTTGTACAGAGAGTACTGTGAGGGATCCCGAGGAGCGGGGTAAGAGACACAGTCAAAGAAAACCCACAGTATAAAGGCAGAACTGGAGATGCAAGTACCAGAGCAGGGACCTCTGACAGAGAAGCGCTAGGCATGCCCCGAGGAGCGGGGAGCACGAGACAGGAACCTCTGGAGGAATGCAGCAGAGGCAGTCCCGAGGGGCACGGCTGTATAGCGAGGGAGGCTCTGGTACAGAAACTGAGATACTGCCCCAAGGAGCGAGGAAGCACAGATACTGTCACTGGTGTAGAACGTAGGCACTGCCCCGAGGAGCGAGGAAGCGCAGATACAGTCACTGGTGTAGAACGTAGGCACTGCCCCGAGGAGCGAGGAAGCGCAGATACAGTCACTGGTGTAGAACGTAGGCACTGCCCCGAGGAGCGAGGGAAGCGCAGATACAGTCACTGGTGTAGAACGTAGGCACTGCCCCGAGGAGCGAGGAAGCGCAGATACAGTCACTGGTGTAGAACGTAGGCACTGCCCCGAGGAGCGAGGAAGCGCAGATACAGGCTCAGGGATAGAACGTAGGCACTGCCTCGAGAAGCGAGGAAGCGCAGATACAGTCACAGGGGTAGAACGTAGGCACGGCCCCGAGGAGCGAGGAAGCACAGATACTGTCACTGGTGTAGAACGTAGGCACTGCCCCGAGGAGCGAGGAAGCACAGATACTGTCACTGGTGTAGAACGTAGGCACTGCCCCGAGGAGCGAGGAAGCGCAGATACTCACTGGTGTAGAACGTAGGCACTGCCCCGAGGAGCGGGAGAGTGCAGGTACAGTCACTGGTGTAGAACGTAGGCACTGCCCCGAGGAGCGGGGAAGTGCAGATACTGTCACTAGAACGTAGGCACTGCCCCGAGGAGCGAGGAAGCGCAGATACAGTCACTGGTGTAGAACGTAGGCACTGCCCCGAGGAGCGAGGAAGCACAGATACTGTCACTGGTGTAGAACGTAGGCACTGCCCCGAGGAGCGGGAGAGTGCAGGTACAGTCACTGGTGTAGAACGTAGGCACTGCCCCGAGGAGCGGGGAAGTGCAGATACAGTCACTGGTGTAGAACGTAGGCACTGCCCCGAGGAGCGGGAGAGTGCAGGTACAGTCACTGGTGTAGAACGTAGGCACTGCCCCGAGGAGCGAGGAAGCGCAGATACAGTCACTGGTGTAGAACGTAGGCACTGCCCCGAGGAGCGAGGAAGCACAGATACTGTCACTGGTGAGGAACGTAGGCACTGCCCCGAGGAGTGAGGAAGCGCAGATACAGTCACTGGTGTAGAACGTAGGCACGGCCCCGAGGAGCGAGGAAGCACAGGTACAGTCACTGGTGTAGAACGTAGGCACGGCCCCGAGGAGCGAGGAAGCACAGGTACAGTCACTGGTGTAGAACGTAGGCACGGCCCCGAGGAGCGAGGAAGCGCAGATACAGTCACTGGTGTAGAACGTAGGCACTGCCCCGAGGAGCGAGGAAGCGCAGATACAGTCACTGGTGTAGAACGTAGGCACTGCCCCGAGGAGCGAGGAAGCGCAGATACAGTCACTGGTGTAGAACGTAGGCACGGCCCCGAGGAGCGAGGAAGCGCAGATACAGTCACTGGTGTAGAACGTAGGCACTGCCCCGAGGAGCGAGGAAGCGCAGATACAGGCTCAGGGATAGAACGTAGGCACTGCCTCGAGAAGCGAGGAAGCGCAGATACAGTCACAGGGGTAGAACGTAGGCACGGCCCCGAGGAGCGAGGAAGCACAGATACTGTCACTGGTGTAGAACGTAGGCACTGCCCCGAGGAGCGAGGAAGCACAGATACTGTCACTGGTGTAGAACGTAGGCACTGCCCCGAGGAGCGAGGAAGCGCAGATACTCACTGGTGTAGAACGTAGGCACTGCCCCGAGGAGCGGGAGAGTGCAGGTACAGTCACTGGTGTAGAACGTAGGCACTGCCCCGAGGAGCGGGGAAGTGCAGATACTGTCACTAGAACGTAGGCACTGCCCCGAGGAGCGAGGAAGCGCAGATACAGTCACTGGTGTAGAACGTAGGCACTGCCCCGAGGAGCGAGGAAGCGCAGATACAGTCACTGGTGTAGAACGTAGGCACTGCCCCGAGGAGCGGGAGAGTGCAGGTACAGTCACTGGTGTAGAACGTAGGCACTGCCCCGAGGAGCGGGGAAGTGCAGATACAGTCACTGGTGTAGAACGTAGGCACTGCCCCGAGGAGCGGGAGAGTGCAGGTACAGTCACTGGTGTAGAACGTAGGCACTGCCCCGAGGAGCGAGGAAGCGCAGATACAGTCACTGGTGTAGAACGTAGGCACTGCCCCGAGGAGCGAGGAAGCACAGATACTGTCACTGGTGAGGAACGTAGGCACTGCCCCGAGGAGTGAGGAAGCGCAGATACAGTCACTGGTGTAGAACGTAGGCACGGCCCCGAGGAGCGAGGAAGCACAGGTACAGTCACTGGTGTAGAACGTAGGCACGGCCCCGAGGAGCGAGGAAGCACAGGTACAGTCACTGGTGTAGAACGTAGGCACGGCCCCGAGGAGCGAGGAAGCGCAGATACAGTCACTGGTGTAGAACGTAGGCACTGCCCCGAGGAGCGAGGAAGCGCAGATACAGTCACTGGTGTAGAACGTAGGCACTGCCCCGAGGAGCGAGGAAGCGCAGATACAGTCACTGGTGTAGAACGTAGGCACGGCCCCGAGGAGCGAGGAAGCGCAGATACAGTCACTGGTGTAGAACGTAGGCACTGCCCCGAGGAGCGAGGAAGCGCAGATACAGTCACTGGTGTAGAACGTAGGCACTGCCCCGAGGAGCGAGGAAGCGCAGATACAGTCACTGGTGTAGAACGTAGGCACTGCCCCGAGGAGCGAGGAAGCGCAGATACAGTCACTGGTGTAGAACGTAGGCACGGCCCCGAGGAGCGAGGAAGCACAGATACTGTCACTGGTGTAGAACGTAGGCACTGCCCCGAGGAGCGAGGAAGCACAGAGTCGAGTCTCCAAAGCAGTAAGGCAGTTCCGAGGGACAACCCCAAGGAGCAGGGAGGCCGGCAGGCAAGACCTCTGAAAGGCGCAGGGCTAGCCCGAGGAGCGGGGGAAGCCTGGAGGTCTCCAACTGGAGCGGGTACCCAAGCCAGACTCGAGTCACAGGTAGATCCGATACAGGAACCACAGGTCCAAGGAGACAGGAGCACATACCAGTAGCAAAGGAACTCGTTGCCAAGTCAGCTAACAAGGGGCGAAGGCGGTGCTTAAGAATCCCAACCTTATGATGTCATCAGGCGGGGACGCCCCTGAGGTTCCCGCCATTGGGCCTTCAAAGGGAGGTCTGGTGGCGCACACACGCACCTAGGAAGGCCCAGAGTCAGCGTGGGGTCGGCGGCGTCCCGACCGCCATGAGTGACCCTGAGAACCCGGAGGAATGCGGCGGCAGCGGCTAGCCCCAGCCGCGAGCAGGCCTGGAGAGGAGGGCAGGCAGCACATGATGTGAGTTGAATCGGTCGCAGCCGTCTGCGACCGACGGTCATAACGCACAGACTGTATTGGGGTTTGCTGGTTACATTCTTGAGCATATTACATTTGATGGTTGCTTCCCTGCACATTAAGGAAAAGGCTCTTACAGTTTGTCACTCAAGTGATACATTAGATGTGTGACATATGTATGCATACATGATGACACACTGGACAAAATCATTTCTATATTCAGGATCACCACTTTTGTCACTATAACTATTCTTGAAACTGTGAAATGCCACTTTTCTGGTGCTGTCTCCTCACGTATTCCTAAGTGGTTGACATGGCTCCTAACATATTGTACTGGATACTGAAACTGGTCAGCGCTGACTTCTCATGGTAAATCCGTTTGTCGTACCGACGCCCACGGTAAGAATAAGCAGTCACTTGCAGCAGAGCTGATGCAGATGACTCTAGGAATAAAAATTTTCCAGGCAAAATCAAGACAAAAAGATTCTGATTTATGATAACACGTTCCCAGGGCTGAGAGAAAAGACAAAAATAGTTGATGATACTGTGAGCCTTGCAGTTTTCAAATTCACATTGGTGCTCCAGCCCCTGAAATGGATCCCCTTCCCAGCACTTGTTTGTAACATGATTTGCATTGGTTTACTCGCTTTTCATTTGGTTTTAAAGTCAGAAAGTTAACAAGCGGAGCATTTGAGGCAGAGCTTAAAATGAAAAAACCGTCATTTAGGAGAAAACTGGAAACATATTTCGGCAGTTAGAATGGCTTTCAGATAATAGTATTTTGCTAGTTTCTTTCTTGGCTCAGCGGGCTCAGTGGGCTCAGGATCAAAAGGCCTCCTTTCTTTTCAGAAGTGAAGCCTGGCCCGATTGCGCTGGCACGACGTGCCGGGCCAAAAATCCACTTCTGAAAGCTGCTCAAGTTTAAGAAAGGTGTGGTTAGTCCCTCCCTGTCCACTGTCGGCTAAATTGTCAGAGGCCCTGTTGGGTCTCCACATTGGTTTTGAGAAAGGGAGCTGGGCGGGAAAGATTGATGTGGATTTCCAGCTCTCTCTCTCTCACGGCCTGCGTGATCCAAGCCACCTTCTGCGTTTATTCACTGATGTTTGTCATTTCATTAATGTTTATGTCGTTTTGTGCACCAAGTACAATCAATTTGTGCTGCGCGGTCGAAAAGTATTTGAAAATAAAATTCAAAAGTAAATAAAAACTGTGTGTGCATGTACTTTTTGCCTTCATTTGAAGCTGCGTGCTTAACAACCCAAATCTTATTTTACTGATCGAGGGCGTCCTTTTAATATACTGCTGTTCCAAAAGCTGGCAGCGCTGCACAACGAAATTAAATTGAAGAAGGCATACATGAAAGCACAAACCATGAGCGTCGGTTTGTGCGGACTGGGAAGTGCACGGGTACTTTGTCAGGGGCCGCATTGAAAATGTAACCCACAAGCGTCGGAAGAGAAAAAAGAAAAGCAGGAAAGGCGCATTGGGAATGTGACGATTCCTAAGGGCCCATGAACGGAATCCACTTTGAAGTGCAGAAAAGTGGAATATAAATCTAAATAAGTAAATACAGTAACGACACATCGTGCTCTCAATGGGAGACGCATACGTGCCACTCTTATTTGCCGTTCATCCCACGTTCCACACGTTTCTGAATTCAGACACGCATGGGCTGGACAGGAGCCCACAGAGAAGACGGGGTTAGTGCTGGCATTCAGGTTTAACTTCCAACCTCGTCTCTGAACATGAGACTCAGGCACCACCAGATGTGACTCTTTAGGGCTTCGGGTACGTTTCTCGCCCAGAAAGAGAGGTCAACCACCAAGCTGAAGGAGATCCCCACTTCTTGTCTTGGACCAGCTTCCAAGAGTTCGGCTCCCTTCCTCAGGGCAGTGCAAAATGAAGTGAGGATGACGACAGGGAGTAAATTGTAGGCTGGGATACAGCGGCGATGTTTGTTTTCAAAGGCTGTAAAGAGTTGTGAAGTAAAAGGCTGGTGTGGTGGATATGTTTATTTATCCAACTTTTGTATTTATTTACCCATATTTTACTCTCCTTTCCTCAAAGCTCAAGGCGCGCGGGGTGAGAAGGGTGAAGGAGACGAGCAGCAGAACTGGCAGCCACGGCAAGATTATACCTTGATCACGAGCGAGAAAAGCAAAGTCTTCCTGCATCTTCAAATGTCTTGAAGTGGTGCCAGCGTGAAATCACAATGCATCTTTCAGGGTCAGAAAACGGAATAGGGGCTGAGCCAGCAGCTGGAGGCTACCGCTGGGCTCTGCCATGCGAAGGAACCTGGCTTGAATTTGAGGTTCAGGTTTGCTCCCTGTGTCAGCCAGGGCTGAGGGATGCTGGAGGGGAAAGGAGGAGTCCCAGTCATCATGCAAGAGTAGCCGGATTTAGGGCCCATGTTCGCAGGGCTCCGGGAGAAGCTCTGGTGAGTGGCCCCCTGGCCCAGCATTGCCCCTGCAATGACCACACTAAAGTTAGTTGGGAGGAAATATGATAGGGAGAAAAATGCCCAGGTAGTTTGTGAATAAAAGCTCCTGGGCTCGATTGAGTTGGAAGTACAAGGGAGCAGGAGGAAACTCCAGCTCAAGGCAAACAAGAACATGCGAAGGCGGCGGTTTCAGGCTCCGCCCATTAGTGACCAATAACAGAGCACGTACGTGCGTGGGAGGAGAAAACAGAGGAAACATTTTCAAATATGTTAGGAAGAGATACTTCTCCCTTCCAGACATGGCACCAGGTGCTGAGATGTCCACGCTCTACCATTACAGAGAGAAGGCTCTCGTTTGTATATTGGTTTACTGTATTCAAATAAATGGAAACACTTAGGCATGGTGAGAAACAAATAGGAATACTCCAATCAAACCTTTTAAAAAGAATTCTATAGAAATGAACAGGCACTTGCGTCAATCCTTCAATATAATACAGAGGCAGGCAACTCCAGTCCTAGAGCGCCACAAACAGATCTGGTATTCAGGATATCCACAATGAACAAGCATGCGATATATTTGCATGCACCACCCCCACTATATGCAAATTTATCTCATGTACATTCCTCTGATGCAATAGTTTTTCAAATGCAAAATTGGTCACAAAATGTCTCTTAAACAGTTTTGTTATCTGATTGAAGCCTGAGAGAATATGGTTAATTCAGAAGCTGCCTGGACAGCATTGAGCTATTGAAAGTTTTTACCACTGTATAATATAATAATGGGTGAAACTGGTGCGATTAATCGTATCTGAACTGGCCTATCAGGAAAATCTGAGCCATTTCACATCCACTTGGATGAATTTAACTACTTTGAGGCCATTGTACTAGCCTAGGATTTCCTGTGGGTTGGCAGCCATGCAAATGAGCTGCCAACCCACAAACTTCACAAAACCCCTGAGAATATAAGTAAATTCTAGGTGTGAAGAAGTGGATGGAATGTGTTTAAGGGACTTTCAAATAATGCACAACTGGCAAACATTTTTTAGTGGAAAGGAAGTTCTAGAGATAGGGTTCATGGTATGAAGCTGAAAGGAGATTCGACTCGGGAAATATTCCTTCACAGAAAGAGTGGCGGATGCATGGAACAACCTCCCCACATCCCAATAGCATTGTGGAAGGCAAGAAAGCATGGGATTAGCCCATACAATCCTTAGTTGCAGGGAAATGAAGGCGAGGATGGAAATCAGGGTCTGTGGTATTTGTTAGGATTTCACCTACATCTTGTCCTACTTTCATGACATCTCCCCACCAGCAAAGGCCCTCAGTATGCCTCATCACTAATCTTGTCAAGCTCCTCCTCACTGCCCTTGCCACATCCAAGTCCCAACTCTATGTAAACCTGTCTTGCCATTCTAACCTTGTCTTCTCTTGGTGTCACTTCTGGCTCTGTGACTTGATCCTATCTTGCCTTACCTTGTAGCCTATGGGCCTTCTGCCTTGCCTTGTTGCCTGCAGGCATTCTGTCTTACCTTGCCTTATGGCCTTTGAGCCTAGTCTCTTGCCTTGTCTTGATGCCCTTAGGCCTATCTTGCCTTGTTCCCTGTCTTGAGCCTTTGGCCTATTCTCTCTTGTATCCTGCCTTGGGGCCTTGGGGCCTTTTCCAAGCCTTACTGCCTTAGAGCTTCAGTGTTCTTTGTTCTGTGTTTCCCTTGTCTGCCTTGTCTAAATCCTGCCCTAGTCTGCCTAGTCTGCCTTGTTTGACTTGTCCTGTTGATTCTAGTCTTGCTTGTATCAGAGTCCTGTCCTTGCTTTGTCTCACCCTTGTCTTATCTAGTTCCAGATCCTGCTTAATATCCAGCTTTGCTTTGTCCAACCTGCCCAGTCTTGCCTGCCTTTGTCCACACCTTGTCGCCAGCCAGCCTTGTCCAAGCCTTGCATGGACTCACCACTATGATGTACTGCGGCTGCAGAGACCTACTGGCCCCCAGAACCCAACCTGCAGGGGAGGGGACTGGCTAAGCGGAAGACCAGCCCTTGTCCCGAGTCCTTCCTTGCAGTCCCGTGCCGCTCCCCAGGTGGGTTTCCTGGACTCTGGTGCCCGTAACAGTATTGCAACAGGAAGAAATGGCAGATGAGATACTACTTACTTCTTTGTCTGCCATCACAGTCTATATTTCTTTGACTATCTGAAATTGTTTGAAACTGTGAATATTCACATAAACTTGGACCCATTTGAACTGAGTTGAAATGGATGATTGATTTCCTAAGAAAATCTGAGTCAGTTGTGTGCAAATCCAACCCTAGAGTTGTACCAGGTTGGAGGGTATTTGCCCATCCCTCACGTAATACACAACGGCTAGATTGTCTAAAGGAGCCGCTAGTTTAAACATTTTCTTCTTGCCACTCCTTCTGAAAAGATGTTTGGCGTGGAGAAGGTCGGCTGATCACATAAAGTCTCAGAATGCTTTCTCCCGCGTATCTGAAGTGCTTTTCTAAATCACAAAATCTTTTGTTCAAGGCAATGATATATTTGTTTCTGGTGTTGTCTCTTCCCCAGATATGACTTCTTTCCCCGCTGTTCTTTATTCCCTTCACTTCACAGGCAGATCTTTCTCCTTTGCTCCCATCCAGAACATTTTCTGGGCTGTAGCCAAGCCATGCGGGAGACAGAAGAGACCAAAAAACGTCAAGGGGAAAGCACAAGTATTTATAAAGCAGGGACAATGATGCTGCTCACAATACTTCTGAGTTCTGATAAGAGCTTCATTGGTTTGTTAAAGAAGAAAAACTCCGCCTCTGAAAAACTGCACTTTGCTTGATTTTTTTTTTTTATGTTAACAAGGAAGTTAAATGGGATGGGTTGCCAAGGATTAGTAGATTGTTAATTAGATTGTTAATATTTTTGAAGACCTAAAATTACATCTAGTTGCCTCTGGTGAGCTTGTCCACACATCAAAGCAAACTTCTAAAGAAGTGAACTGGGTTGCCTATTTCTCTGTGGGAGAGGGCTCTAATAGCACCTGCCTGGAGAATCATCCAAGAAGGTTGCACCTTTCTGAGCATTAGGAAATGCGAACCTAGTTCACGGTCAGCTACTTATGTGCCCTGCTCCCTCTGCTTCCTTTGATGAAGATATTAATAGTAACAGCGCTTTATCATGGTAACAAGCAAGGCCAGTCAGATACTCTGAGCAAGAAGTCCAACCCCCCCTTCCCCAGTGTAAGAGTGCACAAACCTCTGAAAGGGGAAAAGGTGCTTAAGCAACAGACTGCAGAATAAAGCTCATAAATCACACTTTAAGAACAAATTAACTTGTTGAACAACAGAGAGCCGGCATAAAAAACAAAAAAATCATTGCTATTCTTTTCCAGATATAGAAGGTGTTCCCCTCACACCCTTAGCTTCCATTTGGGGGTCAGAGAATGGCGGAAAGAAAGGAGGAACCATGCGTCACCTGTCCCCCCTTCCATATTCGCCCCTCCCCCCACCCCCACTCCCAGACATGACCCCCCCTGCTCCCTGAGCTGGCCAATAGCATCCCAGCCTGCCCCCAACACGGGGGCCAACCACTGGATCCACATAGCCAGCTGGGAAGAGTGCGTGCTGCAGGAGTCAGGGGGCCCGGACGGCAGCCCTCGCTCCCCAGCAACAGACCTGGTATAGGACTAAGGGACTCCATTGTTCTGACCCAGCATGTTCTTAAGTCACACTCCATTGTTTGACAAGGGCTAAAAGGAAAGTCTTCTTCAAGACTAACCACCTCAGTGCCACTCGTCTACCAGCAGGGGTCAGCAAAGTAACACAAGCTGTCTGTCCTCCTCCCCTCCATGCCTCCCCCTTGATCTGCAGGTTATGTTATGTAATGTTATATTTCTATACCACCTTCTGGCCCATCTGACTCTTATTTAACAAAACTAGCGTAGCACTCTTGCACTAAGATGCCAGAACCCAGCTTTCTCTTTCGATATGACACAGCTCGTTTTTTTATTTTTTTAGCAAACCTCCAGCTATTTCATGCCCTGATTTCTGCTAATTCATTTATGGTCTTAGCTTGTTGTGCCATGGCTGGTACAAGTTTACAGATCAGATGGGAAAAGAAGATAAAATCTCTTGTGGATGGAGATAAAGTCGCTTGCTGGCACAGTGCTGGGAGCAGAATGGATCTCCTGGCACAGGGTGCAGGCTCAGGAATCCACCAATTATGCCGAGCAATTACCCAGAGCCGTACAATGTTTATAGCTAACATTTATATGGAAATTAACATCTTCTTCCAGGGAAAACTTTATCCAGGCTTGCATACTTGGATCTTCCCCAAGACAATGTTTTGGCCTGAATCACAGCACCTAAATGCCCAATGTCATACTGTTTCAGTTCTCATCTTGGGATGATTGTGCTGTAATGCACATATCTACCAATTGGTATTGCATTTAAAATAAAGTTTAGAGTTGATTTTTTTTTTTTTTAAATAATTCCCAGGGCCGGTGCAAGGGTATTAGGCACCCTAGACGAACCTTCTGCCTTGTGCCCACTCCACCCCTCCCCTCCCTCCAGGCCCCAGCTCCAGCCCTGACATCAATCACTCAGACAGGCCCCCTCTCTTACACACACTTAGGTTCCTTGTCTCATTCACACACACACACACAGGCTCCCTCCCTCTCTCTCACTCACACCATTGCTCTCTTGTGCACACACAATCCCTCTCTCACACACACACACACAGGCTCCCTCCCTCTCTCTCACTCACACCATTGCTCTCTTGTGCACACACAATCCCTCTCTCACACACACACACAGAGGCTCCCTCCCTCTCTCTCAATCACACCATTGCTCTCTTGTGCACACACAATCCCTCTCTCACACACACACACACACACAGGCTCCCTCCCTCTCTCTCTCACTCACACCATTGCTCTCTTGTGCACACACAATCCCTCTCTCACACACACACACGCAGGCTCCCTCCCTCTCTCTCACTCACACCATTGCTCTCTTGTGCACACACAATCCCTCTCTCACACACACACACGCAGGCTCCCTCCCTCTCTCTCACTCACACCATTGCTCTCTTGTGCACACACAATCCCTCTCTCACACACACACACGCAGTCTCCCTCCCTCTCTCTCACTCACACCATTGCTCTCTTGTGCACACACAATCCCTCTCTCACACACACACACGCAGTCTCCCTCCCTCTCTCTCACTCACACCATTGCTCTCTTGTGCACACACAATCCCTCTCTCACACACACACACGCAGTCTCCCTCCCTCTCTCTCACTCACACCATTGCTCTCTTGTGCACACACAATCCCTCTCTCACACACACACACGCAGTCTCCCTCCCTCTCTCTCACTCACACCATTGCTCTCTTGTGCACACACAATCCCTCTCTCACACACACACAAGCAGTCTCCCTCCCTCTCTCTCACTCACACCATTGCTCTCTTGTGCACACACAATCCCTCTCTCACACACACATACGCAGTCTCCCTCCCTCTCTCTCACTCACACCATTGCTCTCTTGTGCACACACAATCCCTCTCTCACACACACACACACACACACAGGCTCCCTCCCTCTCTCTCACTCACACCATTGCTCTCTTGTGCACACACAATCCCTCTCTCACACACACACACACACACAGGCTCCCTCCCTCTCTCTCACTCACACCATTACTCTCTTGTGCACACACAATCCCTCTCTCACACACACACACACACACACAGGCTCCCTCCCTCTCTCTCACTCACACCATTGCTCTCTTGTGCACACACAATCCCTCTCTCACACACACACACAGAGGCTCCCTCCCTCTCTCTCACTCACACCATTGCTCTCTTGTGCACACACAATCCCTCTCTCACACACACACACACAGGCTCCCTCCCTCTCTCTCTCACTCACACCATTGCTCTCTTGTGCACACACAATCCCTCTCTCACACACACACACACAGGCTCCCTCCCTCTCTCTCACTCACACCATTGCTCTCTTGTGCACACACAATCCCTCTCTCACACACACACAGAGGCTCCCTCCCTCTCTCTCACTCACACCATTGCTCTCTTGTGCACACACAATCCCTCTCTCTCACACACACCCACAGGCTCCCTCCCTCTCTCTCACTCACACCATTGCTCTCTTGTGCACACACAATCCCTCTCTCACACACACACACACAGGCTCCCTCCCTCTCTCTCACTCACACCATTGCTCTCTTGTGCACACACAATCCCTCTCTCACACACACACACGCAGTCTCCCTCCCTCTCTCTCACTCACACCATTGCTCTCTTGTGCACACACAATCCCTCTCTCACACACACACACACGCAGTCTCCCTCCCTCTCTCTCACTCACACCATTGCTCTCTTGTGCACACACAATCCCTCTCTCACACACACACACACAGAGGCTCCCTCCCTCTCTCTCACTCACACCATTGCTCTCTTGTGCACACACAATCCCTCTCTCTCACACACACCCACAGGCTCCCTCCCTCTCTCTCACTCACACCATTGCTCTCTTGTGCACACACAATCCCTCTCTCACACACACACACAGAGGCGCCAAGTGTGGCCTGCCGAGTCTCTGCTTCTCTCGGCCGCTAGCAGGATGGGTGCAGCTCGCAGCCTGCCAATGAGTGGGATGGGCTCTGATCGCGGCCCGCACATAGCTGCCCTTTTTCGCCCCCTAATGGCTGGTGCCCTAGGCGACCCGAGGACGGAGCCGGTGGCCCACCGCCACCAGTGGGGAGGAACCAGGAGCTGGAGTCCATTGTAAGAACGTGAGGGGGCCGCGCCGTGGGTCTGCCGCGGATGGCACGCGTAACACAATCTACACCATCCTACCACCGTACTAGCATCAGGATCCCAGCTGCAGTCCAATACAGCAGCACCAGGCCTCCATTTCTCTCCCCAAGCTACCCCAGCATTGCAACCTCTAAACGTCTGTATAGGATCCAGGTCCACTCTCATTAGACTGCAATCTTTTTGGGTGCAGAAACACCTAAATTTCCACTTAGATGCCCAACTGCTTCTCTTTGAAAATGTATCCTACAATTTAAAAACCTTGGGCTAACAACATCACAGGACAGAAAAAAAAAAACCCACATTAGGAACGCAGGTACCAAATGTACCGGAGGATGTCTTCTAGATTGTATTTCCTGGTGAATGAAAAATGATTCATACATCTGACCTCAGAAGCACTAAGACGGGACCAACACACTTGAACGGTTATAAGAAACTGTCTCCGTGGATAAGCAAGGCAGAAATCAGCCACCAGGGCCGGTGTAAGGGTATTGGGCGCCCTAGGCGTCTCTTGTTCTGTCGCCCCTCCCCCGGTCGCGCCTCCCCCTTCCTGTTTTGGGGCCCCACCCCCAATCTATTTCGGGGCGGCTCGCGGCCCTGAGAAGCACACAGTGTCCTGCGCCCCCCTCCCCCCCCCCCCCCCCCCCCCCCCCACCTGTTTTGGCGTCGACTGTGTGCTTCTCAGGGTGCCGAGCAGTAGGGGGCGCCAAAGAGCAGCGACGTGGTGCCGCAAGCAGGGCCCATCCCGCTCGCAGCAAAGAGAAATAAAGAGCGTGTGCGTCTCAGGGCCGCGACTGCCGAAGCTCGCCTAAAGGACGCACCGGCCCTGCCAGCCACATCTGTCGGCTTGGAGACGGAAAAGCTCTCTCCGAGCTTAGAAAGAAACGAGAAGGCTGCCACTGCACAAAACCCCTTCAGTCTTTTTCCTTCCGCTCATACAAAAGCATGCGGTTTCACTCTCTCTTCTAAGCCGCTCATACAAAAGCTTTTGCTCATGGACTTCTTAGTTAATCCCTTTATTTTAATTTCGTCCATTGGTAGCTTTTTGTTTTTCGCGAATCTCTGGAAAAAAAAAAAAAAAGATTCTATTAAATTTTGGAAAATTGTGTTCGGCTTAGCTTCAGCTCTCTTTGCAATGGCCCGCGAGAAACCAGGCTTCAAGAAAGGTTCCTGCAAGATGTTTTCAGTGGACCTCCAGGTCCACCACCTTCATTTTGTGTGGGACTGTCGCAGGATGGCACAGGATGTCATGGCCCTGGAACGAACGCCTGCCAGGGCCATAACATTCAGATGTTTCACCAGTGCCCTCGACAAATAAAGGAAATATATCCTTGGCGGTGCAATCACGAGAACATAAGACATGCCATCAAGTCCAGCTTCCTGACTCTGACAGTGACCAGTCCAGATCCCTAAGAATAGATCCAGTTATTCATGCTCATCACCAGGGATAAGCAGTGGCTTTCCCAGGTCTACCTGGCTAATAATGATTTCTGGACTTTGCCTCAAGGAACTTGTCCAGACCCTTTCTAATGGGAAAAAGTCAATTTTGGGCTCAGTCCATAAGATTTCTGGAATTATTTTTTTTTAGTTTCTAATTTTTTATATAGATCTTAGCTGAAAGGCACCGTCACAAAATGACAGGTGGACATGGCCTCCACACGTAGGCACGACGACCGAAAGCATCCCTACCTCTGGGCACAGTGGAGCATGTCTCTCCCCCCTACCTTTCCCTGCTTTCGCTGTCTCACCCCGCTGGGGCTACACTGCTGACTGCTGTGAACACGGATTGCCTGAGGAGGCAGGGATGCACCGTGCGTGGCTGATTCCAGAATGCCCACGTGTGCATTGACGTTCCGGTGCAGTGCACGAGCACGAGCTGAGCCAGCCGCTCACTGTACGCGGCAGGAGCATGGGACTGTACGCGGCAGGAGCATGGGAGAATGTGCAGTACTGCCCCTGCCTCAGCATGCATGGGTGTGACTAACACACGTGCACCCCTGCCACACCGAGACAAACATCACCCACGCTCAACTGACTTTTATAGACAGTAAAGGGGAGGATTAATATGCCTATTCTGAAAATTTGGAGATCAATATTCCACGCCATTGTGTGTGTGTAACATTTTGAGTTATATATTCTCACAGAAGTTGAGCTTTGAATATTTTCTCATCTGAATGCACAGTTTTTTGCGTGCACAAAAGGGGCATCAGTGGAGGTGATCAGGAGTGGGGGCTTAACTTTCCCTGGTGAGTGTGCATTCTCAATGTTCTCTGGCTAGATGTTTGCGCAGAAGACTCGCCGGAGAAATCACATACCTAAATTATCCGGGGAAAGTTCCACGCATAAGTTTATGCATGGATATTCAGGAGGAGACTTATACAAGCAAATCCTGCTGAACATCTGGGACAAGTTAGCAGCATAACCTTCCCCGGATAAGCTTGTGACTCAATTGCTGTAAGTTGAATGGTCCAGGAGATAATGTGTACACAGACAGACAATACATAAGTGATTATTTTTAAAAGGAAAAAAGCTTTAACATGGCAAAGAAAAGTCATCACAGATTGCTGAATCCAAGCAAAGAAAGATCCCCTTAGGTGTAAAACTTATGAAAGTGCAGGCGAAAAGAGCGGAGAGTAAGTATGTAATAGCTGACAAACTTATACGCAAGCAACGGCTTACAAATCATGTCCAGATATCAACCTGATAACTCCAGCTTTCAAGTCACACACATTTAGGTGAATTTTAAAAGCCCGAAGTGTGCCAAACCCGGGAGATAACGCAAGTATGTGAGGCCGGCACATGGCAAGCGGATCTTAAAATCCACCCGAGTACGCGCATAGATCCCAGGACGCGCAGAAATGAAAAGGTCCCTAAAAGGGGCGGGGCATGGGCATGGTCAGGGCGGGGCATGGGTGTTCCTGGATTTGTGAATGAAACCAGCACGTAAGAACGTACGTGACAAGCGCATGCCGGGGGCCCCACCGCAAAACTTTACTTCTGCTATGGATGGCATTTACGTCTTAAAACAGAAGATTAGAGGCTAGTCAGAGGGGTTTTAAGGTCGGGGGTTAAGAAGGGAAAGGGGTAGGGGGGGTCAGAAAGTCCTGTCCCTTACCTGGGGGAACTGGGAATGAAGTGGTTTAACTGGCAATTGCATTGGCGTGCGTTTCCATTAAAGTCCCCCCCACTTAATGCGGTAGAGACGGCATTTGCGCACACGCGTGCATCCGTATAAAATTGTGCGCGCAGGTGCGCACGTTCAGCCCGTTTTATGCCGCGCGCGCGCGTGTTATAAAATGGCCGTGCCTCACATGTGCATACGTGTGCGCCCGTGTGCCGGTATTAAAGTTACCGTCATAGTGAATGCTGAGTGCGTGTGTGTGTGTGTCTACAACAAATTCGGAGAACCCAACAATATACTCGTGTCAATCTGGCAGAGCGTGCGCCAGTCCCTACAAAGTGCATGTGCCTGCGTCAGAGAGTGGTCACCAGGGGTGCACCAGGGTTATTCACAAAGACAATATGTTTTGAAACTGTGTTTAATGCAAATGAGGTCATATGCAATGAGGGCAATTTTCAAAGGCGATTTCTGCAAGTATAACAGCGTTTCATGTGCAGAAGCGGGCGTTTTACACAACTGTTGTCCACCTGACAAGTGATTATGCTATGTTCACCTGTAGGTTTACCTAGTGTGGCGATGCATCTGGGGCCGCGGCCGAGGAGGGATTGGTTCTAATGCACAAGCGTTTGGGTTTTTAAAAAGTTTGTGGGTAAATTCTCACAACAGATTTTTGTGGATGATTTAGCCGGGTGCAGCTTGCGCAGGTAGATCTGATGGGATAATATTTAAAGTGGACTTGTGCGCAGAAGTCATAAGCGATGTTGTGCGTTCGTTGGAAACAAAAGTGGAATCTGAACCCAAAAAGCCTTTTTTTTTTTTGTTCAGTTCATTTCAAATGAAATAGAGGTGCCTCCAAAAGGACCCGAAAAGTTTCATGTTTTTCGTTTTGGCAAAAAAGCCCCCCCCCCCCCCCATCACCACAGACTGCTCCCCCCTTTTTTTTCTGTGGCTTTTGGATGCTGAAAGAGACAGAAGCAAGTCCAGAGCTGGTTCAAACGTGGCACTGGCTCTCAGGGCCCGCCAACATCCAGTCGTTTTGATGGCTGTAAAGTAACAAAACCGTAGAGCAATTCAGTCATAAAACAGCTTGGTGCCGTCTTGCCGTAAGAAATGGGGCCACTTTTTAAATTGGAGTTGGCAGGGCAGGAACCACTTGGGGATTGCTCCTACCTATTTCAGCATCGGAGAACTGCAGAAGAGGAAAGAGTGGTGGGGAGTGTTGATTTTTTTTTTTTTTAATGTTTATTTCAGTTTTGCAAACCAACCAACCAAAATAAACATTAAATAAACCAAATCCTGACCACCACCACCCCCCCCCCCCCCGAACATTTTAAATAAGTCTGCTTTCAATATAGATGCAAGTTATGTGCCGGGTTTTTTAAATGCGCAATAGTACAAAATGACCTTCAAACGGCACTTATCTAGGACTGGAGGAGCAGCAGGGAAGTCAGGGTTCGTGGTCTGGTGATGCTGCGTGTCAGCTCGAGCAAGTCACTTCACTCTCTGGTGCCTGGGGTACAAACTTAGGGGTGAATTTTAAAAGAGTTGCCCTGGTTAAAAGGCAAGCGCGAACGACTCGTATTTTAAAAGCCACAAATGACATGCATGTATGTATGTGCATGCTGCAAGTAAAAAACAAAGAAAGGAGCGTGGTCAGGGCGTTCCAGGGCGGGGCCAAAATATACGCCCATAAATCCCTATTTTAAATCCAGCGGCTGCAGCGCCTGGCGGGCTGTAAGCGACGCATGCTGACTTCACGGGGTGAAAAGTCTGCATAAATCTCTATTTAGGACACATCGACAGGGTTGGAGGAGTGCAGGCTGCAGAACCAGAGGGGTCTGGATGACCTCGAGACGGACTGGGCAAACTGGTGGACTAACTGGTAAAACTGGGAATGGCTTTCACGCGAGCATGTTTCAAAATCCGCTTACCTGCGTGAAGTGCTTGAAATTAGGGGCACGCGTACACGCAGTAGGTGTCATTTTAAAGCATGATTTAAAATTCCAGGGTATGTGCGGTCGCCTGCTCATATGCACATGTATGGGCACTCGCGCGCTTGTTTTAAAATCACCGCATTAAATTATAAGTCTTCTTGGGAGAGAGAATCATCTAAATGTAATTTCTATTGTGCTACCAATAAAAAGGCAAGGCATGAATAAAGGTATAAATTCCATACATTTAGTTCAGAAGTCATTTAAAAACCAATCGGATAGATGAAGCCTGGAAATGGTTCTTTTTCAATCAATGATCTTTTTTTACAGGTTATGTTATAAATATCAGCCCCCTTGAAACACTTTCTATATATACCTCTTTTTGTCGGTTCTTCGGGGCTTTGCTGGGCAAAAAAATTATAATTATTTTGTTTCCATTTTAGGGGGGTTTTTTCTGATGTTTAATGTGTGCTAAAACGTTTTACTGCACCGTAAATGATTTTAGCACATGTTAAATCTCATTCAGTGTCTGTTAAAATCATTTAGCATGCACTAAACATTTTTGCCCATAAAAAATAAAATGAAGCAAAGTGCAAGCGCATCGCTTGTGCATTTCAGTGTTTCACCTTCATAAAGAGCTGAAGAACTCAGTGATCTGAAAGGAAGGGGGCATGAGCATAACAAAAATGCACACCTTGTCTGAAAAAGGTTGGAAATGCCTTATCTGAGAAAGAAAAAGGAACGGGAACTCGGCTTAAGGCCACAGGAAAGAAAGCAGCAGCCTGGAGGTGCAGGTCAGTTGATATTTGGAGGTGCAGGTCAGTTTGATATTTGGAGGTGCAGGTCAGTTTGATATTTGGTGAAGGGTTTCATTTGGCCTCTGTTCCCATTTTGCCTGATGACCGAGTGAATGGATCGCCCCAGATCCGGGGTGGGAGGTGCAGAGGCCCCTTTACCTGATCTTACTAGAAAGTGAAGGTTGGAATGGCGCCGGTGCCAGGGCGCAGGGAATGGCGGCACGTGCGCCAGGGCGCAGGGAATGGCGCCGGTGCCAGGGAATGGCGGCACGTGCGCCAGGGCGCAGGGAATGCCAGCACGTGCGCCAGGGCGCAGGGAATGGCGGCACGTGCGCCAGGGCGCAGGGAATGCCAGCACGTGCGCCAGGGCGCAGGGAATGGCGCCGGTGCCAGGGCGCAGGGAATGGCAGCACGTGCGCCAGCCCGGGAGCCTTTGCCTTTAGGCTTTCTTGCATCCTCTTTTTCTCCGTTGGAGACTGTGTGCATTTCACTTGGCTACCTACGCATTTGTTATTTCCCCCCCTTTACATAGATAAATACATTTCACTACCTATTTTTTTGTTTGCCCCCAGCGGACGAAAACCTTCATTTCATTTCTGTGCTTTTTTTTTTTTAAGGCATCCAAAGGGTTCCTGCTCCCCCCCAGCCCGACCCATTTCAACACAGAAACCACCGCTGACTGCGGTATCTGTGACCTCTGAGCACCTAAGCCTCCCTCTTACTAAACGAAAGCCTCCAGGAGGGAGGGGGCGGGCATCAATCACTGGGTGGGCCAGAGACCACCGGGTGCGCGCGCTCTGCACGGAGGTTGCCGGCCCTGACGGCCTCCTCGCTGGCGATGCGGAGGAGCGGCGCCGAGAGTGGAAGGCGCACTCTTACTACCTGTAACTCATCTCCTGGGCATCCGGGCCCTTCCTTGATTAACTTCCTGCTGGGGGCCAGGCCACGTGCTTGGTTTCCAGCAATGGCTTCTTTCAGTTCAGAGTAAACTCGCTGGGCTGCGAAGGGGAGCAGGTGCCCATCTAAAGCAAGCCCTCTTTTAGTTTGCCTCTTTCCTGAAGGTGCGGCATCTGCTGTTAAAAGTCGTAAGGCAGAGGGAGTAAGCCAGGCCCGGTTGTACTTTACCCGCAGGATAAACTACGCAAACTTGACTTCATAAGTCAGCAGAGAAAATGTGACCTTTATTTGGGTTTCCAGAGATGGAAACGTAAGGCATTAGGAGCCAGACCTTTAAGCTTAGGGTTGGAAGACAAGACCCTTCCCTGCCAACACCCCCCCCCCCCCCCCGACTCAATCGTCTACCACACGCAGCGCCGGACCATAAGGAAGCCACTTTAACCCTACAGCTTCTTTACACTTCTCCTAAAGGGGCACAGCTGGAAGTAAATTGACAACTGTGTTGCAGCGGCAAGAACATGCAAACGGAAATATCCGGTTTAAAGTATTGTGTGAGCTGGTCCAAGCTGAGCTGGACCCTGGTTAGGGCTGTCAACTTATAACCGTCCAATTTCCAGACACTTGGAGAGGCTGTTTCATATTTTCGCTGATGGAGTTTTCGCATATATGACTTTTATTGCCACTCTTCACTGTTAGAAAAACACAAGAACAGGGAGTATAATAGTAGATAAAGAGACATCAAGTTTGTCCAAATTATGACTTCCTTGGTTCTAGAATAGAAGTGGGCATTTATGGCACTACAGATATCCACAGTAAATATGCATGAGGTATATTTGCATGCACTAGTGTATGCAAATCTATCTCATGCGTATTTATTCTAGCTATCCTGGAAAGCAGACCTATTTGTGGCTCTCCAACACTGGAATTGCCCACCCCTGTTCTAGAACTTATTTACTCCAAAACAGGTTTGGTTGTAGCAGCCTACCTGTCAAACTACGGCTTTGTACAATTTTAATGTTTGATCACATCATAGACTGAAGTCTGTGTAAATAACACAAAATAAATGTATCCAACGCATAGAGTACATAGCGTAGCTACCAGTGCAAACACTGTATTACATAATCACAGCGGAGGATGGGATGCCGAGAGTTTAAAAATCAGGAGTTCTGAACATTTTAGCACTCCCTTTTTTTTTCATACACTACCCCAAAATTTTGTACAGTGCAGCAAACATCAGGAAACTTTGGCAGCCTACATACTGGTCCAAGCTGATCTGATTTCTGCCAAGCTAGCCCCTGTTGGATTGGTCCAAGTTGATCTGGTGGCTGCTAAGCTGGTCCCTGGTGAACTGGTCCCTGTCGAGCTGATCCTTGGTAAAGTGGCCCCTGGTGAGCTGGTCCAAGCTGATCTGCTCCCTGCTGAGCTGGCCCCTGGTGAACTTGCCTCTGGGCCCTGTGGAGCTGATCCCTTTGTAAAAGTAAAAGCAGACAGTGACACTATTACTGAAAGGAAAGGCTGTTTGTACTGTGGAAGTTATGCATTTGCACTGGTGAGTTTAACCAGCAGTCAAGCTGGATGTTGTGCTAAATGTTTTGAATGCAATTTTGTTAATGTAAAACCCAGCATCTCACATACTGTTCTTAAATAAAAACTCTTAAACAACACAGGTTGAACTCCCTTATGTGCAAATTTGAATGGTTTACACAGTAAACCACAAGGGTTCTACAAGGATCCGTTGCCAACAGTGCTCCTCCAGCCTGCACGTGGCACTGAAAGCATCCTGAGCTGTCTATCTAGTCTTCCCAGCACTGTGCTCCTCACTTCCCTCCAGTGGCCATCTTGTTTCTTTTATAGGCTTGTACTTGGCAGTCAGTTGCCAGCGCTTGCTCCTACCTTCCTGTCCTTGTACTCTGGCTCCTTTCCTGTATCCTATATCCTGGGCTCTTGGATTTCTGGTTCATTTTTGCTTCTTACTCTGTTCCAGACCTCTCATTCCCTGTTCATCCTGGGATCTGACCTGCTGGCCACCGGCAACGGAGGACTCAACCTGAAGGAGAGGTGGCTGGCCTAGGCAGACGTCTCTCCATCTGTAGTGGCCTGAATTTGAGTCCCTGGCACTTGACAGCTCGTTCCTGGGGCAACTCACATTCGACAATTGTCATAGGTTCTGGGCAAAGGGTGGCTGGGGGTAGGGAATAGGGAGGGAGGAAAGGTGGTGAAAGGGGAAGCTATGAGAGAAATGTAAGTATCTTGTGTTTGCAGAAACTGAAATATCTTATAGCCTGATATACCCACAGGAGCTGAGATTCTGTTTTGCCTCCAGGAACCAGCTCAGCAGGTACTTGATGCCAGGTCCTGAGAGACTTTCTTGGCGACGGTCCTGTTTCTGACGGCATTAAGATATCTGGTGAGTAACTTGACACAACACAATCAAACATAAGTTTAAACTGCTCCATTTCCAGAAGTAAATCTGCTGTCATTTCACCACAGTAAGCCCAAAATTATATACACAGAGAGAGTACTGCATATCTCACTACATTAGGGAAGGAAAGAAAAACCTTCACTCTCAGCTGGGCTTTCACCCCTTGGCTGATTCCCATCAGAAAATGGCTCATGGACCACGTGAACCCTAATAAGACCCAGAAGGTGTCAGAGAACTTTTAGGGAAAGGAGAAACTCTTTCTGGAAAGAACTAGCTTGCTATCAGCTATTTTGACCTCCAAAGAGCGTAGAACAATCTAGAAAAGAGAGAAAGTGAAAGCCCATCTTGTGTGTCCATTCTGAGGCCATCATACCATGTCTGCCTGATCTCGAGCTTTCAGAGGGTGTGAGGGAAACTCATATGGCCAGGGTTTGGCTCTGCTGTTCTCAGTACATTGTGATATACACTGCTCCCTCTGCACAAGCAAAACTCTATATAAAAAGCTTGTTTTTCTGTTCCCACCAGTTTCCTCCTGCCTCCTTTGGGTTTCCAGTCTTAGGAACCAGCACCATGAGCCTTCATTTTCCCCCTCTTTTATATTTCCCCCTCCCCTGATATGTTTACACAGGGACAGATTCCCCTAGGCACCTTTGATGCTTTTACACCCTCGGCCTGGGTCTGTTATAGGGTAGGAGAAGGCTGGAAGGAAGCAAATCTTAGCCAGCCTGCTGCCCCTAAATGTTTGCCTTCCTAGGCACAGGCACAACGAGTGCCTCTTGACAAATGCAGTGCTGTCATTACAGTGACAGTCCTTGACTGGGGGGGGGGGGGGGGGGGCATACAGCGGGGCCCCTTCCAGCACCCTGTGATCATGGGCCCCTGATTCTGGCCACTAAATGTCACCTCCGAGCAGGGTGGGCAGGGATGGTGAAGAGTTGCTGCCACTCAGCCAGCAGGCTGGCCCCTAATAAACTTCTTTTACAGAGCACGCTAAAGTCTCACTGTGCAATCCACCAGAATTTGCCACAAGAGATTCATCGACTCATGGCACGCTCATCCTAGTGAGGGATGTGTAATTTTGTGGCAGTTGGCGTTTGGTCTGCCTGCAGTGCAACTGTAAAACCAGGTCTTGATATTCATCAGCTAGAAACTGCATGCCTCAGAAAGATGAAAAAAAAAGGAATCTGTCTAAACCCATCTGTATTACTCTTCGGAAAAAGAGATTTGTTTTCCCAAAGCTTCGAACGGGGAGAGGCTTGGAAGGCAGGCCACAGTAGAAGTGCACAGCAATGGTACGCGGGCCGCTGGAGGTTCAGAGCCTGTTTGCCTGTTTTACCAGCACTGCGCAGAGCCAGCGCCGCTTCTCACCGGCCGGGGGGTTGCCGGGCAGAGAGCATTCTTCAGCTACGTCCATGCGCGCTGCTAGAGACGCCTGCTAGCGGTATGTAAGTTCCCTGCCAGAGAAGGGGGGGGCGGAAAGAGGATGATTTTTTTTTTTTCAGCGTGCAAATATTCCAGTACATAAAAGTCTAACAGGCCTTACGCATTCCGTGAACCTTTCCAAGGCCTGATGTGCTCTTAAATCCTCGCTGAGGTGTTTTGGCAGAGCTGGTTCCTTGCAGAGATCCAAGAGCACGGATCCCCCTGCCTTCCTGGCACGCAGACGGTCTAACTGTTAATTATTCAGCTGCTTGGAATCGGTTTGTCGGGAAAGAAAATATCTTATTACTCGTTAAAGCAGGGAGAAGCCTGCATCTGCAGGAGTGAGCGACACCGATTTGCACGAATCCAAGTCGTGAGTAGACGGTGGTCAAGGTCAGAGCCTGGCTCCTCGCCGCCAGCGTACTCACTTGCCCATTCTGGGAAGTGATACAGCAAGAAAGCAACTAGCTTTACGTGGGACAAATATTTTAAGCTAGGAGCCTGAAAGTTCAGCCGATTAGCAGGAATATTTGCACCATTCTCTGGCATTGTTTTACAGTGTCTGGTAGTAGACAGTCCGTGACTGTCTACTACCATTTACTGTTGGTGGCATCAGTTTCACCCAACTCTGTATAAGAAAAAAACATTCAGTATGTCCAATGTGGAAGGAATTCTTAACACTAGTCATAAGTAAGTGAGTTCCCTACCCCAAAGAGCTTATAATCTAACTTCAGAATGCTAGTGGGCATTGAACACTACTTTTTATATAAAAAATGTGAATGATATATGTCATGGGGAGAGGGTGCTGGGTGTACATATAAGGTTGGCAGGGTGACGGGGAGGGGGGGCCAGAGCTCAGACTGGAGTGACACATTCTTCCTTCATAAAAGCAGAGGCATTCGTCTGACTCCTCTGGCAGAGACAGAAGTCAGACTTGATACTCGGCCCATTTCTCTCTGCACTGGCTACTTCCCAAAATCACTCATCCCAAGTCAAAAGAGGAGTTAAAAAAGATTGCATAGGAGTGAAAGACAAGGGGAAAAAAAACAACCCCCCCATGGCTGTAGTAACAGAAGAGACATAACCTCAAGAAGCTTCTTGTAGCTTTGACATCCATCAGTGAGTGATGACACTGAACTGGAACCATTAATAGAGATGACGGAGAATTGAATTGGAAACCTGCTTGCTCTGTTTCATAGGGGGGTTTTTTTCTCTTTCTAGCAACATTTCCAATCCCACTGTTTGGTATTTGCTCAAACGCTGGGCCATGCAAGCTAATCAAGAAGAAAGATTTTCAGCTGGGCAGACCTCTGTATCTGCCTTGGCCTGAAATCTTCCAGGACTGCCAAACTCTCCCTCTGTAGAAGGGAGAATCCCACCACCAGCTCAGACAAATGTTTACTTTCTCTCCACTGCCTCACTTCTAAAATTCCCTGACTCCAACACATTTTTATTGGTAACTTAAGCCCCCTCCCTCAAATCTCCTTTTTAAATACATTGCTGTGTACAGTATGTAAACCGCAGCTGCCCAGGGTTTCCTATATGGCTATAGGGAACAGCTTGATTTTCAAATTCTGCTTCCTTGGATCTAAAAATCCACTAACAAGATTGGATTTATTTTTTTTTTCTTGGTAGACCAAAAGCAGCAGACTTCCCCAGCCTAGGGGAGACAGTGTGGCAGAATACCCGGCACCCAGGGGAAAGCCATGGGGAAGCTGGTCAGGAGCGAATGGGGACAATGCGCACGTCAAAGGTTTCTGGGTCCTTACTGGGGACATGTGCAGGACGGGCAGTAGGGAACACTTCCAACACCACTGGAGTCTCCTGAAAGCACTTTGAAGAGGAGAAGAGATCTCGTAATTTATCAAACTTATTTTTAAACTGTTTTCTTTCATGCACTGACTTCAAAGTAATGCATATTTGAAGGCCTTAAAAGTGTTGACAGCTAAAGGTCCTTCTTTTTTATGACTTTGAGGTGCATCTTTATCCCTTGCTCATAGGCTTCCATTCATCTCCATGCTTGCATTCATGTTTGCATATATTTGGAAAATGCGGAATAACACAAGAACTCCTCTAAAACACCGTGCAAATCTTTCCGAATGCGCTGTGCTTTACTGACGCTAGTAGAGTTGAAGAACCATCATACATGTGGCTAAATATGGGTGCCTCTTATCAGGCTAGGTGCTTTCAGCAAGCCAATTTTATAAACATATGTCCCCTGTAATAAATTGTTTATTTTTTTATGAAGCAGTCGGAGACTTTAGTAGCGTTCCACAATGCCCTACCGAAAATCTGGGTCATGGGCCAGTTGGACATCCTAGTGCCAAGAGTCCACTTCTTTTCACGTGTCCTTGGTTTTCAGTGTTTAGGCTTTGTCCACCATCCTTTATTGCGTCAGCAAGACCCCCTGACAAACCTGTTTTTATTTCCTTATGATAGCCACACTGAATATTCATTTAATGCCCACATTAGTTTGCATGTTTTAGTTACCCTGAAAGCTACACCTGTATGGGCATCTTATCAACAGATTTTGGAGCCACTGCTGCACAGACTACTTGGATTTTTACATCAACTCTGGTACAGTAAAAGGAGACCAGGCTACCATCTGGCTCAGCGAGGTCAGGAGCTATGTTTCCCTGCACTAGATTATACAAAAGTAATGCACACTGAGAAATGAAGCTCTAAATCCCTTTACATTGTTTGCCTGTTTGAAAAGGAGGCCTGAAATTTACTTAAAGATCCAAAATCCTGCTGCAATGAATTAGTTTTCACACATAATCTGTAAAGTTGTGACGTTAACAGTAATCCATGTTTGTTCCGTGTGTTTTGGCTGTCAAGAAATTGCAAAAAAAAAAAAAAAGTTCAAGCTCCAAGCTCTCAGCGTTGGAAAGAAACGTTATTCCTTTCCAGTTTCTGTTTGCTACAGAGAATGAACCTGCATTGCCAAGGCCTTTATCTGACTCCATGTGGCCTTTCTTTTTCGGGATGAGTTGCTGCTGAATCAGGAGGGAGGGAAGGGATGCTGTGACCTTCTCTCCTTCCTTTCTACTGGCCATAAAGATTCGTGCACGTCAAGTGACAAGAGCATGTGGGTCAATGGCCTATGGCTCTTGCCGTGCACGTTTGTTGTGTGAATGTAACACAGTAAATGACAGCAGAAAAAAAAGACCCAAGCAGTCCGTCCAGTCTGCCCAGCAAGCTTTTTTGTATTTTTAGGATAGTCACTGCCACTCCATGCAGGTTATCCCTTTCCTTCATTTGCATCCCTTACCCCCTAGGGATGTGCATTTGTTTCATTCGTTTCATTTGTTTCCTATACAAGCATGTAATATTAAACGAATGAAACGAATGCACATCCCTACCCCCTAGAGATCCTCTGCGTTTCTCATGCTCTTTTGAATTCCATCACCGTTCTCATCCTCACCACTTCTCGGAAGTGCATTCCAGGCATCCACCACCCTTTCTATGCATAAATATTTCCTGACTTTGTTCCTGAGTCTGCCCCCCTTGGAGTTTCATATCATGCCCCTTAGTTCTACGTGTTTCTTTCCAGTGGAAAAGGTTTGATTCCTGTGCATCATTAATACCTTTCAGGTATTTAAACGTTTGTATCGTAGCTCCCCTGTCTCTCTTCTCCTCCAGGGTTTACTTATTTAGGTTCTTCAGCCTCTCCCCATAAGTCATTTGATGGAGAGCCACCACCACTTTGGTTGCCCTTGTCTGGACCGCTTCTATCCTGTCTCTGTTCCTTTTTGAGATACGGGCACCGGAATTGAACCAGTACTCCAGGTGAGGCCTCAGCAAGGACCTGTACAAGGTCCTTTTCCTGCTGTTATTCCTCTCTCTCTCTGTATCCCAGCATTCATCTGGCCTTGCTCCCTTCCCTGTCACCCTGGTTCACTGCCCTCCAGCTTGTCAGACACTGTCACCCTGAGGTCTCTTTCCTGGTCCGGGCACATCAGTCCCTCACCCTCCTCCCATCACCACCCCCCCCCCCCCCCCAATGCATGATACTGTACTTCTTGGGATTGAATCCCAGCTGCCTCCAGATTTCTCATATTGCTTCTCATCTTGGCAGAGAATACATAACGGGATGCTCTTCATCCTGGCTGTGTTTGGAGACCTGCAAAGGTCCTTCATTCATAAATGATTGGAAGAAGCCTGTCAGCAGTCACGCATTGCTTTCCTGTGCACCCGCCACACGGTTTCTCCTTGCGAATCACCTCATATAGCAAAATGGGCCCAACCAGTAGCCATTTAGCTTACTCCAGGGGACAAGCTCTCAAAATTGCTCTGCTTTCTGAATGGCAGGACTCTTTGCAGTTGTTAAGCAACCTAAACACTACAGCCCCCTCCCCCACACCCCGTCCGTTAAACCTTAACGTCCAGTGAGAAAGAGAAACTGAGCATGCTTACTGAATAAGGTTTGATCTTGCTTTTCTACGCTATAAAAGGAGAACTTATATTAGGCAAGCACTGAATAGGTTACTCGATCTTCCAAGACAAACAAAACTGATCTGATTAGATTTTCGACTGGGGGCAGAAGTCTCGTTGCAGTACGTAGACTAAAGCCATGCAGGAGAAATAGATATTTTACCTTTCAGCCAAAACTTAAAAAAAAAAAAAAAAGTAAGTCACATTTGTTTTTTATTTTCCTCTGGTTGAATCACTTTTATAAACTACTCAAATGCTAACGTTTATTTGGTGAAAATTAGTTTATGGCTTTTTCTGATGTGGATTTAGATTCAAGTGATACAATTACAGGCCACTATTTCAAGCATAGTGGAAAATATTGGTCTAAATTCAGCTCTCTGCACCCACAACTAAAAAGATGCCCAGTGCAACGGCAGCAAGGACGAGGAAACTCCAGAAGTAAAAACATAAGAACATAAGGAATTGCCATACTGGGTCAGACCAAGGGTGCATCAAACCCAGCATCCTATTTCCAACAGTGGCCGATCCAGGCCATAAGTACCTGGCAAGTACCCAAAACTAAGTATATCCCATGCTACTGATGCCAGTAATAGCAGTGGCTATTCCCTAAGTCAAATTGATTAAGAGCAGTTAATGGACTTCTCCTCCAAAAACTAATCCAAACCTTTTTTAAACCCTGCTACACTAACTGCACTAACCACATCCTCTGGCAACAAATTCCAGAGTTTAACTGTGCGTTGAGTGAAAAAGAACTTTCTCCGATTAGTTTTAAATGTGCCACATGCTAACTACATGGAGTTCCCCCTAGTCCTTCTATTATCCGAAAGAGTAAATAACTCATTCACATTTACCCGTTCTAGACCTCTCATGATTTTAAACACCTCTATCATATTCCTCCTCAGTCGTCTCTTCTTCAAGCTAAACAGCCTTAACCTCTTTAGCCTTTCCTCATAGGGGAGCTGTTCCATCCCCTTTATCATTTTGGTAGCCCTTCTCTGTACCTTCTCCATCGCAATTATATCTTTCTTGAGATGCGGTGACCAGAATTGTACACAGTACTCAAGGTGCTATTATTCATTCATGAGATTCCAGAAAATGCTGCAGAAAATATTAAGATTTGGTGTTGGACATGCATTGCCTCCCGCACTCCCACAATTTTCACTAAAATAAGATAGTTCAATTCTTTCCTCAGTATTTGAGCAAGAAAATGACAGTTCCCACGTGAATTCTAGTATTTTAATTTTGAAGTACACATCTCCTTAGTTCTGCCATTTGTGTGTCTCCTCTATCCTGTTGCTTCTTGTAAGGACTCATCTAGAGAACATTCTTTGGCAGTGTAACAGTTTAGCATCTTTCAAGTGTGAAGACCTTGGATAGTTGAAATTTGATTCACTGATTTGCGATTTCCACAAGCATAAAGCTCTCTCCGGCTCATTCTGTTTGACCTGAAGAAGGGAGAATAGCTCCCGAAAGCTAATCAAGATACATATTAAGGTAGCCCAACAAGCAGGGAAAGCATGCAGAGGCCTGGCTCCAGGAATGCTTGCCAACATAGATTTGTAGAAAGGGTACATGGTTTTGGGGTATAGATGATGGGTGGTTGAGGTGAATATATGTTTGGGGGTAATGGAGATATGAATATTTGGGGGTAGTGGGAGGGTAGAGTTGTTCATGGGATGTATGTGCGTGTGTGCATGGATGTGGATGGGTAGAGTTGTTCATGGGATGGATGTGTGTGTGTACATGGATGGGGATGGGTAGAGTTTTTCATGGGATGAATGTGCGTGTGTGCATGGATGGGGTGGGTAGACTTGTTCATGGGATGGATGTGCATGTGTGTTCATGAATGGGGGTGGGTACTGTTGTTCATGGGATGGATGAGCATGTATGCATGGATGGGGGTGGGTAGAGTTTTTCATGGGATGGATGTGCATGTGTGCATGGATGGGGATGGGTAGAGTTGTTCATGGATGGATGTGCGTGCGTGCGTGCATGGATGGGGTGGGTAGAGTTGTTCATGGGATGGATGTGCGTGCGTGCATGGATGGGGTGGGTAGAGTTGTTCATGGGGATGGATGTGCTTGAGTGCATGGATGGGGGTGGGTACTGTTGTTCATGGAATGGATGAGCATGTGTGCATGGATGGGGTGGGTAGAGCTGTTCATGGGATGAATGAGCGTGTGTGCATGGATGGGGGTGGGTAGAGTTTTTCATGGGATGAATGTGCGTGTGTGCATGAATGGGGGTGGGTAGAGTTGTTCATGGGGATGAATGTGCGTGTGTGCATGGATGTGGATGGGTAGAGTTTTTCATGGGATGGATGTGCGTGTGTGCATGGATGGGGATGGGTAGAGTTGTTCATGGATGGATGTGCGTGTGTTCATGAATGGGGGTGGGTACTGTTGTTCATGGGATGGATGAGCATGTATGCATGGATGGATGTGTCTGAGTGCATGGATGGGGATGGGTAGAGTTTTTCATGGGATGGATGTGCGTGTGTGCATGGATGGGGATGGGTAGAGTTTTTCATGGGATGGATGTGCGTGTGTGCAATGATGGGGGTGGGTAGAGTTGTTCATGGGATGGAAGAGCATGTGTGCATGGATGGGGGTGGGTAGAGTTTTTCATGGGATGAATGTGCATGTGTGCATGGATGGGGATGGGTAGAGTTTTTCATGGGATGGATGAGCATGTGTGCATGGATGGGGGTGGGTAGAGTTTTTCATGGGATGAATGTGCGTGTGTGCATGGATGGATGTGTCTGAGTGCATGGATGGGGTGGGTAGAGTTTTTCATGGGATGGATGTGCGTGTGTGCATGGATGGGGATGGGTAGAGTTTTTCATGGGATGGATGTGCGTGTGTGCAATGATGGGGGGTGGGTAGAGTTGTTCATGGGATGGAAGAGCATGTGTGCATGGATGGGGTGGGTAGAGTTGTTCATGGGATGTGTGTGTGTGTGTGTATGTGGTTTGGTGGGGTGTGTATGTTTAGGGGTGTAGGGATGTAAATATTTGGGGGGGGTAGGGGGGGGGGGGTAGTACTGTTCATGGGATGGATGTGCATGTGTGTGGTACATGTGTAGGTTTAGGAGTGTGTGGGTTGTCAGTTTGTGTGTGTATGAGTGTGTGGTGGGTGTTTAGAAATATGTGGATGTGGGGACCTGAGGACCAAGTGGATGGTGGTATGTAGGAGTGTGTGTGTGATTTGTATGAGATATGTTTATGGGTTGGAAGTGAGTGGGGGTATATGGGGAGTTGGGGTAGGTATGTGAGGATGTGTGTGTGGGGGGGGCATGTATGAGGGGATGTGAAAGTGTGTGTGGTGTGTATGGGTATATAAGTTTAGGAATGTGTGGGTTGTGGGTTTGCATGGGTGTTGTGAGGGGGTGTTTTTTGGGTGTGAGGGTATAGGAATGTGTGTGTGTATGGTATAGGGGTAAGTGATGTGTGTGTGTTAGGTGGCAGATGAGTGGGTGTGTATGTGTAGGGTCATATGTGTGTGGATGTCTGTGTTGAATGGAAGCATGTGTGGGGTGTGGGTTTGGTAGGGTTGTGAATGGGGCTGTGGGTGAGTATGTGAGGGAAGACGTGGATGTGTATGTGTGTATCACTGGTAGATGAGAAGGGATGTTATTATGTATGGGGATATGTGGCTGTATGTGTGTTTGCACATGTGGAGTGTGTGTGTGTGTGTGTGTGAGACTTTGGAAATGTGGGGGAGGTGGCTTAGGAAATACCTTTTATTGTCATCCTTGGTCAGTTGCTCCAGTTATATTCCCTGTCTCTGTTTCTCCTTGCCTGTGCTGTTGTGAGCCAAAATGCTGGGAGGGTGGTGGGTAGGGGGCGGGGGGGGGGGGGGGGATTGGTCTGCATTGTGACTGTGCAAACTGCTTCTAACAATTTCCCGTAGTAAACAAGGGGGACTTTTCCCCATTGAAAGCAGAGGACATTTTTTCCAAGGCTCGGTTCTTTGAATATCCTGACCCGCTCTTTCTGCTTTTCAAACTCATCTGATTTATTCACATTGGGGCAGATTTTCAAGGATTTACGCATGGAGGGGGGTTACGCGCCGCCGGGACTATTTTCAAAAGACCCGGCGGCGCAGGTAAGTCCCGGGGCTTGGAAAAAAAGGGGCAGGGCAGGGGCGGTCGGGGGCGGGGTCAGCGGCTCCTGGCACAGCAGCCATTTGCCACTGTGTCAGAGATCGTGCGCCGGCAATCGCCCGGCACGTGGTGCAAAAGGTAAAATAAAGATCGGGGGGGGGGGGGGGGGGGGGGGGGGGGAAGGTTAGGGGAAGGGGTGGGAAGGTCAGGGTAGGGCGCGCGCCGACCCCGGATTTTATAACGTGTGCGCGCCTGCGCGTGCATATTATAAAACCGGGTGTATATGTGTGCTCGCCTGCGTGTGCATGTTATAAAACCGGGCGTATATGTGTGCGCGCCTGCGCGTGCATGTTATAAAACCGGGCGTATATGTGTGCGCGCCTGCGCGTGCATGTTATAAAACCGGGTGTATATGTGTGCGCGCCTGCGCGTGCATGTTATAAAACCGGGCGTATATGTGTGCGCGCCTGCGCGTGCATGTTATAAAACCGGGCGTATATGTGCGCACGCCTACCGGGCGTATATGTGCGCACGCCTGCGCGTGCATGTTATAAAACCGGGCGTATATGTGCGCGCGCCTGCGCGTGCATGTTATAAAACCGGGCATATATGTGCGCGTGCCTGCGCGTGCATGTTATAAAACCGGGCATATATGTGCGCGCGCCTGTGCGTGCATGTTATAAAACCGGGCGTATATGTGCGCATGCCTGCGCGTGCATGTTATAAAACCGGGCGTATATGTGCGCGCGCCTGCGCGTGCATGTTATAAAACCGGGCGTATATGTGCGCGCGCCGGGTAGCACGCGCACATATAGGCCGCGCACGCTCCTTTTATAATCTACTCCATTTTCTTCCTGCATGCCAGATCTGATGAATTTTCTTCTCTTGTTTGAAGAATTATTTTGCCTGTGAATGGATGGACAGATATTAATCCTTTCTAAATAACTCTTTCCAACATTCTTTATGTTAAAAAGCACAATAAAACGTTATCACCTTATATAACATATTTTTTGTGTATTGACTTTTATTTCTGTGTATGCAAGTGCCACTACTTTACACAAGCATAAATAAAATATCTGGCAGAGCTTGTGATTTCCTCTACATTGGACAAACACCCCCATTTTGATATCTATGAGAACAAATCTTTGTAAATCAGGAACTTAGATTTTAAACTCGTTTGGATAAAACAAAGTTGCTTACCTGTAACAGGTGTTCTCCGAAGACAGCAGGACAAATCAGCCACACAAGTGAGTAGTATCATCAGACAACGTTAAGACAGAAAAGCTCTCTCAGAACTCAGACAACCTGAGAAGGCTTTTCTGAGCATGTGCGGGAGTTCCTGCACAGCAGTTTCCACAGTACAAGCCTCCAGACAGGCTAATGCAATAAAGTACGCCCAGCCAAGCCCATTGGTTTACTCATGGGTGGATGCATGTTTTGGGCATGTAATAATAGAGTCTGATGCAGTAAGGAGGGTAGTGCATCCAAAATGCTTGCCCTAACAAACGCGTGCCCAATAGCGCCCAACATATGGAAATTCTATGGAAATGAAGACATTACCTATCACCACCCAATGCAGGAAAGTGCGCTCAAAGGCTGAGCAGCAGGTTCCCATGCACATTTTATTTACTCTGGAAAAGTAACTCCATCTCTGGAAGTGGAATAAAGTTTACTCGTAGTCAAGGGTTCATGAGAAACAAAAATATTTGAACCTCTGTATTGCCAAAAATGTCCCCCTTGTAGGGTAGGATTTTTTTTTAGAGAAATTAGTATAAAATGTAGTTATTTGGGATTAGAACAACAAATTAAAAAAATGTATGTGCCCCCCTCCGGGTCCTGACTATGAATTACCCCTATGCCTTCGGATGGGCAGTACCAACTGAGAAATTATATTTAATAATATGATTTGTGTTTGTAGCCTGAGTGAGGGATGAGACAGAGTTCCGGTCACCCTGATACCATAGTTCTGAGCCCTTCCCAAACAACCTCTCACTTGGGGCAGCACAGACCAGATAAACTCATCTCACCAGAATAAAACAGTATTTAACCTTTTACAAGTATTGTGTAAGTAGATAGTAAATCCAGTGAAGTATAATATAAACTTGCAGTTTTATTTTAAAAAAAGTAGTGCAAAAATAACACTGGATATAGCCTTTTAGCCAGGGTAACCAACATACTCATAAGGACAGTAAAAAAAAAAAAAAGGAACGCAAATAGAGAAAGGTTGGGGGAAAAGCCATGAAGGACACAGATTTCAGAAATTATCTTTAGTCCTGAGTACTCAAAAAACAGGAGAGGGGGAACCCCAATGTCACCAGTTTGTAAAGGGTGCACCCTGTCCCAAACACAAAATGGTGTGGATAAAAAATCAGGAAAATGAAGAAATCCCTCTCGATGGTGGAGCTGGCTAGATGACAAACCAAATAAATGAGCACTGCAGTGTGTAAAGGGTCTCCCTCTCCTGGGGAGCTTCCCCAAATGGTTTACTTGGTATTAAACAGAAAGCTGGCTTGGTTTCAGCCTCTTACAGAAAGACCATAGTCCATCAGCTTCTCTTTCCCTGCCCTATTTCATGTGGCTGTTACAAAGGTTTATGCTTGACTTCGACTGAAAGGCTGAAGCAGTTAAGATGAGATACTGAATTTGTGACAAAAGGCAAGGAAATAAACCTTCTTCCTCTGCTAAGATACTCTGGGGCAGATTTTCAAAGGGGTACGTGTGTAAGATACGTGTGTACCCCCCAAAAACCTGCCCCAAGTTCCCCCTGCGTGCACCGAGCCTATGTTGAATAGGCTCGGCGGCGTGCACAAGCCCCGGGACACGTGTAAGCCCCGGGGCTTTCCTGGGGGGCATGTCGGGGGCGTGCCGCGGCGGTGCATCATTCGGGGGCTGGGCCGCGGGCGTGGTTCCGGCCCGGGGCATTTTGGGGGCGTTGTCGAATCTGCTCCCGGGCCGGGGAATCGCGCGGCCAGCACATGCGAGTTACGCCTGCCTCGGGCAGGCGTAACTTGTCAAAGGTAGGGGGGGTATATAGGGCTGGGGGGGTGGGTTAGGTAGGGGAAGGGAGGAGAAGGTGGGGGGTGGAAGAAAAGTTCCCTCCGAGGCCGCTTCAATTTCAGAGCAGCCTCAGAGGGAACGGAGGCAGGCTGCGCAACTTGGCACGCGCAGGCTGCCGATTTTGCACAGCCTTGCGCGCGTCGACCCCGGATTTTAAAGGATACGCGCAGCTATACGCATATCTATTAAAATCCGGTGTACTCTTGTCTGCGCCTGGTGCGCGAACAAAAGTACACGCGGACGTACTTTTATAAAATCTACCCCTCTCTGTGCACGATTAGTGTACCTATAAAACCCCAACACACTCATCACCCATTCATACCAACACATTCACTGTTTGTACCATTAAAATTAATCCCACACCATACCCTATATCAGCAGATTACAATGTTTTTAATGATCATATACTCACACCCCCAATCTTTTGATGTTTTTTTTACAACTCATATGATCACCACCCTTTTCAATATTCATATAATCACCCCCCAATCAATAGGAATATTTTTCACTGTTCATATACTCCAGTCAACTTTAATGTTTAATTATCCATATAATCACACCCAACAAGGACCTTGTATCGCCATATATGGCTTCCTCAGGGGTTCATATCTTCAATCTTCTCACGCTTGATATTGTAAATATTCCCAGTAATAATCAGCATCCAGTACCCAGGTGCCTCATGTCTCTTTTTAACTCCGATATCACGTGATCCATTTTTATCAATAACTATCACTCCATGTATTCCATTCCACGTCCACAGGACATAACATGTCTCCATACCGGTCTTCAAAATTCCGCCTTCAACATCTCACTGATCCCGAAACGCCTTCACTCAACGTCTCAAATAAAGTCAAATTAGGCAGAAGACTGTAGAATGGTTAGAATAAAGGCAGAAGACTGTAGAATGGCAGAATAAAGTCCCAATATTTTATCAGAATGTAAGTCGCAATTCTCATACCTTTCCTGAAGCCTTCTTAAATATTTTAGATCTCCTTTCAAAGTACCAGATGGGTAGTCTCTTCTCAAAGGCAGTATACTTGAGTCAGCAGCAACCACAGTTCTTAAACATCTTCAGCTCCTTCCCTTTAGCGAGGGACAGGACCACACTCTTCAGATGTAACTTTCACTCCTGAAGCTCTTCCTCGGTGAAAGACACTTCTTCCCAATAGAATGGAAGCATTTCACAAAAAGGGTAAAACACAAAAAGAGACAGGAAGGGTGGAAAAGCTACCTTGCCTTAAATCTGAAGAGGCCGTACAAAAGACAGATACCGTAACATTGAAACTCCTCTGCATCGGGTCACTGACAGATCTTTCCCCTGGAGGAGTGATAGAATTCTGCCAGAATCTAACCTACCCTTGATTTAACAACACACAGGGACACCCCAATCCTCTTGTGAACAGTTCACACAAGGGTCGCACAATAGAAGTCTCCAGAAAAGAATTAAAAGAGCAAAAAACAATTAGAAGTAGGCCAGATTTACAGGCTAACCCAGAAAGAAAAAAAAAACAGACAACTCTTCTGGAATAAGTTAGCAAAACAAAGGACAGGAGACAGTAGCTCCTACCTTCAGGAGATCTAACTAAAAATAACACAACCTAAAATGGTGCCTGGTGGTGAAAAAGGAAAAGGCAACACCATCTCAATCTCCATACTGGGGAGTAAAATTCAACCCACTGTTTACTATATTTCTATGAACCTCCCTACTTAGTTGGTACATTCTTTCTGGTGATGAAACCAAGAGTTCCTTGCATAAGCTTTTGAGAACTGATTGGGCCAAAACTGCTATGTTGATGTGATGCAGTCTCTAGGCTGTAATGAGCAGTGAAGGGATGGATGGAAGATTATTTGGCAGCTTTGCAGATTTCTTCAATGGAAGATGGGCCAAGGAAGCTACCATAGCCCTGATTGATTATAACAATAAGAAATGCAATCAGAATCCATGTGGAAAAAAATCTGTTTTGTAACTGAAATCCCTTGCCTGACTGGTTTGAAGGAGATGACTAGTTGAGAAGACTTTCCATAAGACATTATTCTCTCCAAACAGAACAGTAAAACTCTTCTGCAGTCCAAGATATGAAGCGCCTGTTCGCCTTATTGGTGCTTGGTCATAGAAAAAATATCAGTAAGATAATGGATTTATTGAAGTGAAATGGAGAGATGACTTTTGGTAGAAATTTGGGATGGAATTTCAAAACTGTTGTTGAAAATTTGGATTATATGGACAATACAATACTAGTGTTATATGGACAGTACAATACTAGTTGCAGAAATTACAAACACTAGAGCAGAAATTACAGCTATCAAAAATAAAACCTTCCGGGAAAGAATTTTTTTTAAATTTTATTTTTAGATTTTTTTGGCATACACATAATCCAGAATAAACAAAACAGGCATACAAATCCCTATAAAATGCAGTAGGTCAAATAGGCCACAGACAATCTTTGCAAACCTAGACAAAAGCATCCTTCCCAACCATCACACCCCCCAGCTATTGAGGAACCATACAGTCAATTGATGATATATACTCCACACAGTTTCATATTTAAAGTGTTCCCCTTTTAAATCATATCTTGATTTTTCAATATCCGCTATTGTATGGACTTGAGTTCCAGTCAGGAAAGAAATTTTAGTTCTTCTGTATCTAGAGGCTCAAAGAGTGATTTCATGAGGTAAACAAGAACCATATTTATATTTCAAAGACTAGGAGATCACTAATGAGGACAAAGATGATTTAAGCCTTTCATGAATCTGGCAACTGTAGGCTGCGGAGAAACAGAAATTGCTCCTGAATTCTGCTCCTATTGCACTACGGAAGCTCTGACTGAATTAATGTTTAATCCTGATTCAGAAAGGCTTAAAAGGTATTGAAGCAAGATTCTCTAGTGGAGCAGAGTATCTCCTTCATGCTGGAATACCCTTAATCACTTCCACAGGTAAGTGCGTGGAAGAGACTAGCTGACATTCAACATCCAGAGATTGAAGATTCAGATGGAGAAGATTCCCATTGTACTGAGTGAACAGCTAGGCAGGGAAGCCACAGGAACCAGATTTGACATGGCCAAAAAAAGGGCTATCAAAATCAATAGGCCCTCTTCTCGTCTTAATTTTTGAATTGTCTTGGCTCTTAGAGGAATCAAGGAAAACACAAAAAGAAGTCCTTGATTTCATAGGATTGAAAAAGCACCCATTGTTAGACTGTTCCTTACTGGTCTTTTTGAATAAGTGGGAACTTTGTTGATCAATGAGGCTGCAAAGAGATCTATTTGCGGAGTTTCCCAAAGTTGATCCAATGGCTATTCGTGTGGTTGTAGTTGTCAGCCCTCTGGTTTTTAGTTTCCAGGAAGATAGATAGCTATCTGGTACATCTTTGTTGAAGGAGAAATGCCTTTCCCTGTATGGTAATCCAGGCAAGCTCCCATGAAGTCTATTATATGTGTCAGTTTTGGGAAATCGATGATAAATCATATGGGTTGAAGGATGTTCATTGTACAGAAAGTGGAGACGTGCTTTGTAAAAGGTATGGCTGGATATAAGCCAATTGTCTAATTAGCGAAAAACAAAGACATTTTTCTTCCTTAAATGAGCAGCAACCACATCGAGATATTTTGTGAACACCCAGGACGTAATTAAACTTGGAATTTGTTGCTAATAGAGGTAGTGAAAGCAGTTAGCATAGGTTTAAAATTATGGATGTAGTTGAAAATTGCAAAAAAATGAAAAAAGTACTCAAACAATTGCTGTGCAATGTTTTTATTGTTCTTTTCATGCTACATATATACACCATTTTATATATATATATACATAGATAGATAGATATAGATAGCTTTGGATGGGTTTGGAAAGAAGGTTTTCCTGTAAGGGTGACTACTTGTATTACTTTTGCTTGTTAGCGGGGGGGAGGGTCACTTTTTGGGATCTTGCCAGGTACTTGTGTCCAGGATTGGCCACTGTTGGAAACAGGACGCTGGGCTGGATGGACCCTCGGTCTGACCCAGTATGGCAGTTCTTATTGTGAGCTTATAGTCTGTTTTATTTATTTTTAAAACTTATATAACACATCGATTTCTAGGTGGTTTACAATAACAATATTCATAATTAAAACAGAAAACAAATAATTAACATTTGATACAAACATAAATAATCAGCAGTTTTTTTCAGTGATTTGCCTGCTGATATACAGCGTATACAGTACATGAGTCTGATTATGTCTGGGGACAGTAGGAGTGTGGGCACACATGTACGCTGGCATGCGCCAAAGGATGTGGCCAGAGTATAACATATGTGGGGATAGTATAAAATAGGCTGTATGCGTGTACATGTGCGCACAATTTTGAATGGACGTGTGCATGTGCACGGAAATGCCACCTCTACCGCACAAGTGGGGGGATTTTAGTAGACACGCATGCCGATGCAATTACCATTTTCCCCAGTTCGTTCCCAGTTTGCCCAGGTAAAGGATAGGACTCCCTAACCGCCCTAGTTAAGTAGCCTCCCATTTACCCCGTTAGCCCCAACCCTTAAACCCCACTAACCGCTTTAGTTTTTTTTTTTGTTTCAGGACTTTCACTAGGGGGCGTTCTTTGAAGTTAGCAAGTGGCACATTTAAAACTAATCGAAGAAAATTCTTTTTCACTCAACGCACAATAAAGCTCTGGAATTTGTTGCCACAGGAGGTGGTTAGTGCAGTTAGTGTGGCTTGGTTCAAAAAAGATTTGGATAAGTTCTTGGAGGAGAAGTCCATTAACGGCTATTAATCAAGTTTACTTAGGGAATAGCCACTGCTATTAATTGCATCAGTAGCATGGGATAGACTTAGTTTTTGGGTACTTGCCAGGTTCTTATGGCCTGGATTGGCCTCTGTTGGAAACAGGATGCTGGGCTTGATGGACCCTTGGTCTGACCCAGCATGGCAATTCCTTATGTTCTTAAGTAAAGTTATGAAGTAGGGGACCCTGGCCCACGCTTGTGCGCATAAATACATGCAAATTTCATTGAGAAATCTAGGAACGCCCATGCCCCACCCAGACCACGCCCATGCCCTATCCCTTTTTTTTCAATTTTTTGTGCATGTAATGCTCGTGTGTTTTTTAAAATCCATGCGGCACGCGCCGGCCCAGCTTCTGCACACATCTCCCGGCTTTGGTGCACGTTGGCTTTTAAAATTCACCTTTAAAACTTCATTGCCAACTTTCTTAAAGCACATTTTCTCAAATCATTTCGTGATACACTACAGCACGTCACTACCTCACTTTCCTCAGATTCAGGGGGAGGAACTTTCAAAAACTTTGGGTGCTCTCTTGGGATGATGCAAAAGACAAGAGGAAGCATGGAAATGTTGATTTTATTTGCTTTAACTGAGGGTGAAATTATCTGAAAATAAACTGCTAACACTGCTCCTGTAAAATAGCAGCTGGCTAGCCTAAAACAAATTTGGTTTTCAATGTACATATAAAATGATTCATATTATTTTTAACTGCCCGACTATTTCTGTTGTTGGCTGACTGAGGACACAGGGAGAGCCTGGAGTCATCACACGGTCTGATCAGCAAAGATGACCCAGGCTTAAGAAGAAACCCACACGAACACTAAATGAAGTTTTGGAGGTGGGTCACAGGTTTTGAGGGAAACCGTCCACATTACCCAGCAAAGCACTGTGGCTATCCTGCCCTGCTGCCCTAAAGCCAGCGGGACAAGAGCAAGGTCAAACTCTGTCTGCTGGTGGCAGGCAACCTGGTGAGGAAAACGAGGGCAAAGGGTTTAACCTGCTGAGCCTGCTAAAACAGAGCTATTAAAACTTTGCCCCTGCCAGCCAGCTAAAGTTAACACAAGGCAGACACATTTTCTCTGACGAGGTTTAGGAACATTTTCAGATGAAACCTGGCCAGTCAGGCTTTGCTGACAATTTCCCTCAAAATAGTCGATTATCTTTGCTGTTCTGCGTTTTTTTTGGAAATTGACCAGCCAATGCTTTGCCATGAATCAGTTCACGTCTGACCTTTGCTTCCATTTACTTCTTTCCCCTAAGCAAATCCTCTCATGTACAGGGTGATTGATTCGCACTCAGAGCTCCTTGCTTATAGTACAGAGAAAGCTGTATCCGCTGTGCAATATTTCAGATGGCATCACACTGCATAAGCCAATCAGGCAGCAGTGTTTGCATGGTCATTTGTGATTTCCAGGGCCATAGCTAGGGGTGGGCGGGGGTTCGGGAATGACTGAAATGCAAATTCCAGGAAGAGGAAGCTGCAGATGAAAAGCCAGGCAGCCTCCTTCTGCCTAGGTTGGGGAGTAAAGAGAAGGGAAAAAAAGCAGGGATCAGAGTGGACATGATGGGGGCACCAACACATGTGCCTGCCCTGGGCCTAACATGCTTAGTTATGGTTCTGGTGACCTCGTCTAAAGGAAAGGTTTAACCAGGCTGAGAACCCACGTTGGTTAGAGACCCTTCGGTATCCTTTTCCTTCATCTGAACATTGCCTTACCTTCTTGCAGACGATCTACTGGCCCAGTACCATAGAGAACAGAGGACAGAAAGAGAGCTCTAAACTGCCCTTTCACTAAATTAATTCTTATGAATTAAGCCATCAGTCTCACAGACTCCAAAATGAGCTCGTCTCTTCTTGGATTTCAACCTTATAGAGACATTCTTATACAATTACCTCAGGCTACATGTGGTTTATGAAGTAATAACTGATTTCTGGGCTCCATAACTCCAAAGGCCAAAGATCAAATCCTTGGCCAGTGTCCCTGCATGCTGGCTGGCTGAGACGATCCCCCATCTCAGCAGGATGCGGCTTTTCCCACTGGGAATCCATCGCGGACTGCTTGCTACCAGCGCAGTCTCCGTAAGCCCGCTTTCCATGTCACTTTTTTAATTTATTTTTTAATTTTTAGCTTTGCTTGTTTGCTGTTCGTCTGTTTGGATTTCACAGGTCATCGGGTCTGAAGACTGCTGGAGGCCAGGCCAGGATATGGGCTTTGGGGGCTCCAATGCGTTGCAAAGGTGAGAATGATCCGCATCATTCCCAATCCTCGTTACACAAAGCAGGGTGAAGGTCTGGCGGTGAAGCACCCAATTCCGTAAACCTGGCAGTGCCGGGCAGACCGTGGAAAGCAAGAGCAACGTAACGAAGGAATCAAAATTATTTTGCATTTTTCTAGCTTTGCATTTAAAACGTTAGCGCTATGCAATAATACGCACGTCATCTAATTAAGAGAGGGAGAGAAATGTTCTATATCAGTGATGCCACAGGGGACACATATCTGATGTCAGTATTATCACAAGCAAATAAAGCATTGCCAGTAAAATCATGAGAGATTCCTCTAATCAATGTTTTATCATTGTCTTATGGTATCAAAGGCCACTCAGTGAGACAGTAAGTTTTTTGTTTATTTTCTTGTATTTTTTTTAAAGATTTATTTTTCATGTTTGACAGTAAAAAGAAACCAGAGACATAGATTTCAACACTCATCAGGTTTAGGAGATTTTGTGTTATCTTCTGTCACTGCATGCCTATAAGATTACTGCTCCTTCTCCCCTCATCTCTTCAGAAGATTTTATGTTGCCCAATCTTCCATCTCAGAGGTGGCCCCACGCCTGCTTCCGACAGTTTGGATGGAGGATGCTCTGTGACTTCTGAGCCCTAGGACTCAATGGGGGTTATTCCTGGCAAAACTGTCATGATTTGGGCAAATTTTGCCAATTTGCAGAGGCTGATGTGATTCGTAGCCCTTAAAATTCGTTTTCTGTCTCAATGTGAATTTCAGCTCATTTTATAGCAAACTGATAAGCATTCTTTCCTGTACGTTTGGCAACTTTTTCTGGCGGAGGTGTTTTGGTGACAGCCTACGTTCCCCCTGTCATGGAGAAACGTGCACATTCCCAGTCAATGCCAGTTGGGAACCTGATCTCAGCTTGCAGTTCCAGTTTGCATCATTCAACTTTGCTCTACTGGCCTTAATCAAAAAAAATTTTTGTGTGTTTACTAGGCATGCAAGATTTTTTTTTTTTTTTTTTTTTAACAGAAAGATAATTTGGTTGCCAGAAGGGATTTTCCAGGCTCTCACAACTTTACGTAGAACATTTGGACAAATTTTTTGTTTTCAGTTCCTGGCTGGAAATGTCGTGTGAGGCCAAACAACTCTCCCCGCATCTGCTGATCCAATCCGCTTTCCTGAGGGAAAATCAGGAGTTGGAAATCTGACAGGAGAGCGAGTTTTCCCAGCAAAACTCTCCTCACAAGCTTGTAGGAAATAGCAATGACACTTATAAACTCAGAGTTAAGAGAGAGCCGTGCCAGCTTGGGATGAAATCTTCTGGTGTGGTTTTGATGTTAAAAACACTGTGAAGATATAAAGATAAGCCTTCCCAAATTAAACCGCCAGAGCCACAGCTGGACTCCAATAAATACAGAGCTTACACTCAAGTTTCGTTTCCCAACATCTGCTCAAATGCCAAATACAGAACTAAAGGTGTCCTTCAGGGACAATTAGAAGTTGTGACTCTGCTGGAAGCACTCGCGATACGAAACAGAAGCCAAGGAGCACGAGCGCGTTCCCATCCCTGTTCTTTTAGCCGTAATATAAAAGTCCCATTATCATGCAGCGTCTCACCCCCACCCCCCAGATAAATTTTATACAGAACTAAGGAATCGTTTGTAATGCGACGTATAAGAAAAAAATCACAAATGTCTGTGCTTTATTCCTGCTTTAGGAATCAAACTGAATAAATTGTAATAATAGTAATTAATAAACGGCAAATACACAAAGTTGTTTATACATCTGCTCCATTTTATTGCCGCGTTAAACTGGAGTAAGACTATTTTAAAAATGGCAGTAGTGTCCACGTGTTACCAGTGAGAGCACTTCATAGTGAAATGTTTCAACGTATATTAACATAGCTCCCCAATTTTTTCTCTGCACTGCGGAGTGCACACTGTTTTTTTAGTTTTGTGTGCCCAGACTCTGCCATGGGTAATCACCGAGTGCCACGCGTTAGATTTATTTAACATTTTTTATATACCGCAATTCATGTAGCAGAGTTACATATCATTTCGGTGCAATCTTGCACTCATCCTGGTCGGCGCCATTTCCAAAATGGTGTCGACCTCACCTTGTCCCAGCCATGTGAGTGGGACAGACTCCCATGTACTGTGCGTGGCCCAACATTCACATCAGCTCAATGGCCACTGTCAGGAGTGAATGCTGCCTAAGATGCAGGTCCTCCACCAACATTGCTATCGGGGACTTCTGAAATTCCTCTGCTCTTACTATGTCCAATTAAGATGAGCCACATGGCCTGAGTCCAGTCCCTGGACCTTACCCCGCTCACATGGCTGGGACAAGGTGAGGTAGACACCATTTTGGAAATGGCGCCGACCAGGATGAGTGCAAGATTGCCACCTGTCCCTGACGTGAGATCCATTACAAGGTAAGTGATGTATCTGGGAGGGGGCCGGGGGAAAGGGGAGGGGGGATTGCTCATTCGGGGGCAGGGGGAGGGGGGTGATTGCTTGTCAGGGGAGCTGGGGAGGGGTGAATGCTTGTTTGGGGGGCTGAGGAAAGGAGAAGGGGGATTGCTCCTTTGGGGGGGCAGGGGAGAGGGAGGGCCACTGCGTGCTTTTACCTTTATTTTTATTTTTGGGGCCACCTTGACTGGTGGCCCCAAGTTGAAATGGGGGTCAGCAATGACCCCCACTCAACCTCGTTTGGCTGTGGTGGGTTTTTGGTTTTTTTTTTTTTAATTATTTTTTCCTGCTGCTTTAAATGTGCAGCAGGAGCCTTGGGACTGCGTTGGGGGAGGGTAATTATTGTATCATGGCTGACCACCTTCTTGATTGGCCGTGATAAAATATTACTACAGAATTGAATAGTAATGGACTTATTTGCATGTATTTGCATTATTCATGCAAAGAAGGTCACTGTAGTAGGGGAGGGTATCTGGGTGGGACAATACAAATATTGTGTACAGCATGCAATATTGGGCAAAATACGTGCATTAGAGCCATTTACCGCACGCTTTGTCCCTAACGCACTATGATAAATGACCCGGTTATCCAGATAAGTGCTAATATTCAGCCTTGTCTGGCTTAATTGGCCAGATAAGTCTAGGACAATTATTTGCTTGTCCTAAAATTAGCCGCATGTACTGATCTGGCTAACTATAAGATAGCCAAGTATATTCAGTGGCATGGCCACACTGGTGAATATGTTGGTTAGCCAGATAAGTTTATCCAGCTACCTTGCCCTCCCAATTTGGACCCAGGCCCACCCAACTAGCACCAGAACTGCAAGCCTGTCACGGGATCCCATCCCCGCAACAGCGAAGAGGAGGACCCAGGCCCAGCGCGCCATTCCGTGTATTTGCACGGCACACATGGGGAAGCGGTCCTGTGGCCGTATGGCCCACCGATCTTCCTTTTCTTGTGGGGGGGGGGTAGCGGAAGCACCGCACACAGCTTCCGCTACCCCCCCCAAGCAGGAATATTGGTGGGCTGTACAGCCCGAAGATAGCAGGAGGCCGGTGGCAGCAGTAGAGGCCAACTGATCTTCCTGCTTTGCGGGGGGGGGGGGGGGGGGGAGGAAGCGGAAGCTGTGCACGGGCTTGAATGTGTATGTGTGGATGAGAATGGGAGCCTGTGTTTGTGTGTGGGTGAGAATGAGAGCTTGAATGTGTGTATGGGTGAGAATGGGAGCCTGGGTTTGGGTGTGGGTGAGAATGGGAGCCTGGGTTTGTGTATGGGTAAGAATGGGATCTTGAATATGTGTATGTGTGGGTGAGAATGGGAGTCTGGGTTTGTGTATGGGTGAGAATGGGAGCTTGAATGTGTGTATATATGGGTGAGAATGGGAGCCTGGGTTTGTGTGTGGGTTAGAATGGGAGCCTGGGTGTGTGGGTGAGAATGAGAATCTGGGATTGTGTGTGTGGGTGAGAATGGAAGCTTGAATATGTGGGTAAGAATGAGTGTTTGAATGTGTGTATGTGTTGGTGAGAATGGGACCTTAAATGTGTGTATGTATGGGTGAGAATGGGAGCTTGAATATGAGTATGTGTGGGTGAGAATGGGAGCATGGGTGTGTGGGTGAGAATGGGAGTTTGGGTTGTGTATGGGTGAGAATAGGTGCCTGGATGTGCATCTGTGTGTGCATAAGAATGTAAGCCTGGGGAGGGGTGAGAAAGTGAGAGCTTGTATGTGTGTCTGCAGAGAATGTGAGCTTGTATGTTGGGGGGAGAGAGCATATGAGAGTGAGAGCTTGAGTGTGTGAGGGAATCTGTGAGAGAAAGCATGTATGTGTGTGTGTGTGTGTGTGTGTGTGTGTGGAAGGGAAGAAGACAGTAGTAGACGAAAGACACTGAAAAGGAATTAGGAAATGAGCGACAAGGGAAAAAATAGGAAAAAGAGCCTATAACCAACTGATTAGAAAAATACAAAGATCAGACAACAAAGGTAAAAAAAAAATTAGAGATGTTAGCAATTTAAATATGTCATCTTTAGGAATATGCATTTCTTATATTTTTGTATTTTGCTCTTTCTTCAGTATTCCACTGTTCAGAAATTTTAGTTTCTCAGGCTTTCTATTTTGGTTTTATCTGCATGTTTCTGTTTCTAATTTATAGTCTCTTATTTCTATATTAGGTAAGGGTCGGTCTCAGTTTTGCCTGTGTGTGACAGTAATGCAGTATATCTGCTAGTGTGTAATTTCTCTGTAGTAGTAGTCCAGCTTGTTCTGTTATACCAGTAGGTGATGTATTAATGTTCTAGGGCTTGGTATAGTGTTTGCATTGCTGCTTTTTCATAAGGTTGCTGTTTGAATCCTGAGAGTCAGTGCTGCGACTGTATGGCAAGGTTCTAGATGCCTCTTTCTTTGCAAGAGTTTGTGTTACTTCACAAAATAGCAGTGGAGGGTTATTTTGTGCTGAGGTGACACCAGAATTTGACATTTTTTTTCATGTTAGTTGTAATGTGAATTGCTCTACCTCTGTGCTGCACCTGTTCTGATGATTAATTATATTTTATTGTATTTATGAAGATTTCTGGTTTTCTGCAAAGATGGTTCATGAAAGAATACATTAATTTTTGTTTTATTACATGTGTGGATCTGATTGTTTCCTATACTTGTGCATTTATAAACTGCAATAAATATAAAATAAATTCTGATTAATAAGGAATTTTTAATGCTGGTAAGTGCTTGAAATAATTGAGGTAATTTATTTTCAAGTTTCATACATGATGCATAATGGCTGTTGCAAATTACTTAGCCATTCTAGGGTGCAGTATATGGCATTATTTATCAATAAGAAAACAACTAGTAGACCTGCATGCCTACAGCCCACCCATGTCAACCTTGTGCCCACCCAAAAATTCAATTCTGGCAAAGCCACTGGGACAGAGGCTGAGTATTAATCCCAGAGAGTTTTAAAAATGGGGAGTAGGAGGAGGATGTGGCCATAGTAAAAGGCCCATTGCAAATTATTTGTGAAAATAAAATAAATTCAATATAAAAGGAACGAGCTCTTACCATAAGGTAGAAGGAAGCAATAGATTCAGTGATCAGGAAAGATGATCTCCTGGAGGATCCAGTGAGTCCTGCTGTTTTAAGATCCCTTGTGATGAAACCTTGATGAATCGAGCCCTGTGAAGCTCCCTGGAATAGGAACTGGGTAACCACCATCTGTTTTATCCTCTACAGTGCAGTGTGCCATCATGTACTACCTAGCAATAACTGATAATGTCTGAGCGAGTTGCTTCTGCTGGTGTACATGAGCATGCATTCAGATTAAACGCTATTTATCATGTGCATGTGAGAAAGCTGAACCAGCCTGAGAACTGAACCAGTGAAATTAATTCACCATCCTGAAGACATATCATGGAGGTCTGAAAGTTTGGCTATCACAAACCCATCCTTCATTGCTGGGGCAGTCATGCTATCAGGACATTGCTCATCTTAATTGGACATAGTAAGAACACAGGAATTTCAAAAGAAGTCCTCAGTTCTTTCGCTCTGCCCCAGGGTGTGACGATATTTCATCAGAATTTTGAAACCGCTATAGATAGTAGATGTGTGTACACGCTCTAACACCAGTCCTGGGCTAACTTGTGTATCAAAAAAATGGTACCATGCCTCTTTCCTTACTATGGGACCAGGCCCGGAAAGCAAATGGCGACAGGCTCACCGCATGGTTTCCACTTTTCCAAGATGACTGGACAACCACTTCTGCTCTGCGAATGCATTTCACACGTCTGTCTATCTTTCCTTTCCATCAAAATTTCAAAAAAGCAGCACCAAAACTTTACTAAACGTAGCCTTTGCAAGTTTTCTAATGTTGCAGACAAGACAGCCTTAGCGCTGCTTCTCAGCAGCTTTACCCGGCGGAAGAAGTATAAGGCAAAGGAGCCGGCCTGGTCGCTCAGTGGTAGGGATGTGCAGACCAAAAGTTTAAGTTCATAAGTCCATAAGTCGAAAGGGGGTCCCATTTGCGGTCAATATGGACATATGGAGAATTCCATAAGTTGAGTCTATGTCCATATGTGCAAATAAAAATTTAAACCCCTCACCCGCCTTAATCCCGCCCCCCCCCCCCCCCCCCCAAGACTTACCAAAACTCCCTGGTGGTCTAGCGGGGTCAGGACGCCATTCCTGAACTCCTTTGCAAGGAGCACGTGACGTCGGCGCCACGTCGGAGTGACGCGGCGTCACGTGATTCCCCTTGGGTTCGCTCCCGGACCCCTCGTTGGGCCCAAAAGGAACTTTTGGCCAGCTTGGAGGGGCCTCCTGACCCCCCCAAGCTGGCCAAAAGTGCCTTTTGGGCCCAACGAGGGGTCCGGGAGCGGAACCGCGATGGACCACGTGACGTCGGCGTCACGTCGGAGTGACGCGGACGTCACGTGATTCCCCACGCGTCTGCTCCCGGACCCTCACGGAACTTTTGGCCAGCTTGGGGAGTTTTGGTAAGTCTTGGGGGGGGGGGGATTAAGGAGGGTGAGGGGTTTAAATTTTTATTTAGGTCAACAATCGCGATTTCCAACGTATTCAACATAGCTATGTTGAATAAGTTGGAAATCCGATCGTTTACGCCTCATCATTTTTTTAAGTTAAAAAATAAGTTGCGTTTTCCATTTAAGTTCAAAACGAATGCACACCCCTACTCAGTGGTGCTGTCGCACAAGGCCATGCTGAGGGCCTGGGTTCGGTCTTCCTCTCCTTGGGTCAGCTGGAGCTGAAACTGGAGGTGCCACAGGGATGGCATTCACAGCCACTGGGGGAGGGAACCCTGCTCAACACACAACAGCAATACCCAGTGGCCGGATTTAGAGCCCGAGATGTAGGGTTCTGGAAGGATCCGTGGTGCAAGCCTCCCCCTGCCCCTCTCCCCCAACACCAAGGACTGTCACTACATGGAGCTGCAAAAGAAGGCTTACGATGTGAGGTCCTGGCCCCTGTTCTGATTGAGCTGGAAGCTCAAAGGGGAGAAGAAAACTACCAGTCCCAGCATGCCAGAGTGTTTCTGATGCTCTTCCAAAGTAAATGTTGCCTCACCCACTCAGTTTACTATGGTATGGATCCTAATATGCTATGGTGTTGTGATCCAGTCCATTCAGAGCATAGCTTTACGGTGGAGGCAATGAACTGTCAAACTACTGGAGCAAGCGGCACCTTTTCAGATAAGCATGCTTCAAATAATTTCACAGCTTTCTTTCATTGATTTTACTGTTGACATCATCCAACAGTGTGATGAAGACATTATCCATCGCTCCCTTTCTGGCTCCCAGTCTGCTTCCTTTTATCTCCCATGATAATCTGAAACTCATATCCTGGCTAGAAAACCCAAGCACCCAGTTCACAACTTGCCCTGCACGCGGAGAGTCTACTCTTTTGTGTAGTACCGTTTCTTAACATGAGGTGCTATGACGTGCAATGACCCTTATCTTAGGAAAACAGCTGGCAAGGACGCGCAAAGAAAGCTGAAGTGGAATGGTGTTTGAGACAGACAGGAAGACATAAAGCTTCAGCAGAGGTGAGCACAAACATTAAACCATTTTGTCCATACTTGGGAACGTTTGATTTCTTCACTCGTGAGATTGTGCTGGCAGGCTATCTCTCTCTGAAACACACACACACTAAAACACTCACATGTTCACTTTCATACTCTTTCACTCACATACAGCTCATTTTCACACACACACACTCTCACTCCTCGTTCGCCCATATACACACATATTCTCTCACACACACACACTCATTCACTTTTCTCCCTTTTCCACACACACACATGCACACTCACTTGCCCACACACACTTTTCTGCCTCTCACACCCATATTCACTCATTCTCTCTCCGCACCTCTTCACCAGCCATAGTAGCCTCCTCTTTCCCTAGCCTGTGGGGACCAATGCTCCTCCTCTTCCTCCTTCTATAGCATTGGCCTGATGCTGCTGCTCCTGCTGCTCTTCTCCCTTCTGCTCAGACGACCGGTGCAGCCCAGATTTTTGTTCCCTGCACAGGGGGGCCTAGGGACTGGTGCTCATCCTACTTCAGGCCCAGGCTGCTCCAGAGACTTTTCCTTCTGGCACTTGCTTCTGCAGCAGCAACCGGAATTTTTCGGTTGTTGACCCAGAGACCCACACACTCTATCCCTCTCTCGCACCATCAATGGGTGTGGGGGGGAGAGACTCAATGCAAAGCTCACTCAAAAAAAATAATTTGGAGACCTCTTTAGGGATGCTTATGGAATTGGAAGGATCAGGATAATTGTTGTTCAGTGGACCCCTGGCTGAGACGAGGTTGACGCTACCTCCAGGGGAAGGCCCCGTAGGTCCTCGTCGTCGGGAGACGGTGCAGGCTGAGAAGACCAAACAGGACCTTCACCTATACCAGCCCTCGTTCCCCGCAGGTTGAGCCCCTGGATAGCGGGGCCGGCAGAAATTAGGCGCAGGTCTCTCGGAGAAACCAATCCCAGAAAGGAAGGAGGTCGGAGCGAAGTCGGATGTACCAGGGGTCAGGGCAGGCAGCAGACGAGAGGAAGCAGGCACAGTCCAAGAGTCGGGGCAGGCAGCAAACAAGGAGAGTCGGACAACAGACAGATGGTCGGGGCAGGCGGCAGACAGGCAGAATCTGGGGACATAGCAGGGTCAGAGCCAGGAGTGCAGTCCAAGGGGGCGAGGACAGGGACCGGGAGCAGGAATCAGGAACGCAAGAACCCGGAGCAGAAATCAGGAACAGACAACACACACTCTGAAGAGTAGGACCCGTTGCTGAGGCGAGGTCCTGCTGGTCAGGCAAGAGTTAAATAGTCCCTTGCCCTGAAGTATCGGTGGGGGTCACGGGAGGTTTTCCCGCTGCTGGCCCTTTAAGAGCCACGAGGAATCGCATGCGTGCACCTGGGGGGGGGACCGGAGTGACACCAGCGTCGGTACTGGTGCTGCCTCCCGCTGCTGGCGAGCGCAACAATAATATTGCCCTTAAAAGTGCTAAAGAGGCCACGTGGTGGCTGAGTGGCACATGCTGTGCACCTTCCACGTATAAGTTCTCCGGTTTGATTCGTGGATCAGGTCTTCTGCACCCCAGATTGGCTGGGGCAAAGAATACTGCAGAAGCAGCGTTCACAGCCACTGGGAGGGTGGAGGGGAGGGAGTTTTCAACAGTAAGGGTGACAGCTGGTGGCTGGTTTTAGGGCCCAACGACACAGGCCGTCCCTGCAATGACCAGACTAAGAACAGTGGGAGGCTGGGGGGTCTATTAAAATAGGGGGGAAAGTTCCAGGGTAGTTCTGAATGAAGGCTGATGGCACCAGCATCGCAGCCCTGGATCCAACTGAGCTGGAAGGAAAAAAAAAAAAGGAGAGAGGAAAAACAACTGTTTCACAATAAAATCGCATGAAAGGTTGTTATTATGAAAATGAGAAACGTTCAGTGTCAGAGACTCATCTGAAACAGAACAACACAGGATAACTGTGTGGTACTTATTGTAATTTATCTTCTTCTTTAATGTTAATGTTATAATGTGAACCAATATGATATGTTTCATGAATGTCGGTACAGAAAAGAGTTAAATAAATAAAATAATGTGACCCCCAGATAGATGTCCCCTAACGTATCACCAATATTCTTTCTCTGTGAGGAGCAATGCAGAATTTCAAATGAAGAATGCCCATGCCCACATAATGTCATAATACCTTCAAGCAAACTGCCTGCTTCCCTGAAAGGATAAACTTTAAGCCAGATCTCCTGAGAGGAGGGCTAAGAAGAATCCAGGCTTTTCTTGGATGACCTCTAGGAGGGTCATTTGTTGCCCAAATGACAGACAAATGCATTAATTAGGCCTATTAGGTATAAAGAGAGGTGAAATGTCAAACTCCTGGGCATACTGTCTCCTGCCTTTGACTTGGTCAGTTAGTCTGAGCTTCAGCTAAAGCAATGTTTGTACAATGAACTGACACTGCCCATGGCCTACCAGTGAGTCCTGGCTACACAGCAAGAGCTTCCCTGGGGTGTTCTGACAAAATGTTGTTTCAAGCAGATGAAGGAGTTTATTGCACATTGCCCTCCATTGCCAATGTTAATCGTACTTCTCCAGTCATTAAATAGCAAATTATTCCTCTAACAGGAACACCTCATCAAAGAATTTGGGATACATTTACCTACATTGTGTATTATTTATTATTTATTTACTAATTTTTTACTATACCGATATTCAAGACAATGTCTTATCGTACCGGTTTACATCAAACAAGGGCAAACCAGATAAACATGCGGAGAAAAAGTTACATAAAATGAAAAAAAAAAAACCCAATACTTTGTACATTTTCATGATATCATTATATAAACAAAAAACATACTTTGAAATATCTGTATGCAAATTCTAAAAGTCTAAAAAATAAGATGGGAGAGTTAAGAGTGTATTGAACTGAATGAAGAGGGAAATATAACTGGTATCTCAAAGACCTGGTAGAAGAAGATTAACCAATGGATAACCAATGGGACACTGTGATACCAGGGTACAAATTATATTGCAATGATAGAGTGCATAGCGTCCAACAGGACAGAGAGTCTGCAGGAAACAAAATGCACTGTAAAATCTTTATGGATAGAAATTCCATGTGAGAATGAGAGTAGAATAGCAGTGAGGCTGCACTACCATCCACCTGGCCAGAATAAACAGACAGAAGATGTAATGCTAACAAAATTAGCAGCACAGTGATAATGGGTGATTTCAATTACCCCAGTGTTGACTGGATGAATGTAAACCAGATGCCTTGCTGGAAATTATATTTAAAGGTGCTGTTTCAGAGGAACTGAAACAAATCTCTGTGAACCTGTAAGATATAATAGGGAAAATTGACAAATTAAAGAGTAGAAAATCACCTGGACCAGATGGTATACATCCAAAAGTGCTAAAAGAACTGAGAAATGGTACCTGAAGATTGAAGGTTAGCCAACGTAATACCAATTTTTAAAAAAGGTTGTGAGGTGATCCAGGAAGCTACAGACCGATGAACCTAACGTCATTACCAGGAAATATGGTTGAAACTATTATAAAGAATAAAATTACTGAACAGATAGATAGTCATAGTTCAATGGGTGAAATTAAACATCGATTTAAGTCAAGGGAAGACTCGCCTCACCAATCTGCTATATTTCTTTGAAGGCATGAATGAACATGTGAGTATAGGTGAGCCAGTTGATATTCTGTATATGGATTTTCAGAAAGCATTTGACAAAGTACCTCAAGAGAAACTATTGAGGAAAATTAAAATTCATGGGATAAGAGGCAATGTTCTGTTGTGGATTGCGAACTCGTTAAAAGATAAAAAAACAGAAAGTAGGACTGGCCAATTTTCTCAATGGAGAAATGGATCTGTACTGGGAACACTGCTTTTTAACATATCTATAAATGACCGAGATGGGAAGTGAGGTGATCAAATTTGTTGATAATACAAATATTTTTCAGAATTGTCCACAAGAGGATTGTGAGAAAATGCAAGAGGACCTTGCGAGACTGGGAAACTGGGCATCCAAATGGCAGATGACATTTAATGTGGTCAAATGCAAAGTGATGCATGTGGGAAAGAGAATCCAAAGCATAGCTACAAACTGCAAGTTTCCGCATTGAGAGTCACTACCTAGGAAAAGGAACTAGGCATCATCGCGAAATTCTCTGCTCAGTGTGCAGCAGTGGCCAAGAAAGCAAATAGAATGCGGGAATTTTTAGGAAAGGAAAGGAATAAAATAGAGAATATCATAATGCCTCTGTATCACTCCATGGTGCAACCTCATCTTGAGTAATGTGTGCAGTTCTGGTCACCACATCTCAAAAAAGATAGAATTAGAAAAGGTACAGAGAAGGGCAACCAAAATGATAAAGGGGATGGAATGAATCCCCTATGAGAAAAGGTTAGAGGTTAGGACTCTTCATCTTGGAGAAGAGACGATTGAGGGGCGATATGATAGAGGTCTATAAAATAATGAGTCAACTGGAACAGGTAAACAGAAATCGGTTGTTTACTCTTTCAAAAAGTACAATTCTGGTCGCCACATCTCAAAAAAGATATAGTTGCGATGGAGAAGGTACAGAGAAGGGCTACCAAAATGATAAGGGGAATGGAACAACTCCCCTATGAGGAAAGACTAAAGAGGTTAGGACTTTTCAGCTTGGAGAAGAGACGACTGAGGGGGGATATGATAGAGGTGTTTAAAATCATGAGAGGTCTAGAACGGGTAGATGTGAATCGGTTATTTACTCTTTCGGATAGTAGAAAGACTAGGGGACACTCCATGAAGTTAGCATGGGGCACATTTAAAACTAATCGGAGAAAGTTCTTTTTTACTCAACGCACAATTAAACTCTGGAATTTGTTGCCAGAGAATGTGGTTCGTGCAGTTAGTATAGCTGTGTTTAAAAAAGGATTGGATAAGTTCTTGGAGGAGAAGTCCATTACCTGCTATTAAGTTCACTTAGAGAATAGCCACTGCCATTAGCAATGGTTACATGGAATAGACTTAGTTTTTGGGTACTTGCCAGGTTCTTATGGCCTGGATTGGCCACTGTTGGAAACAGGATGCTGGGCTTGATGGACCCTTGGTCTGACCCAGTATGGCATTTTCTTATGTTCTTATGTTCTTAATGATAAAGGGGATGGAACAGCTCCCCTATGAGGAAAGGCTGAAGAGGTTAGGGCTGTTCAGCTTGGAGAAGAGATGGCTGAGGGGGGATATGATAGAGGTCTTTAAGATCATGAGAGGTCTTGAACGAGTAGATGTGACTCGGTTATTTACACTTTCGAATAATAGAAGGACTAGGGGACATTCCAAGAAGTTAGCAAGTAACACATTTAAGACTAATCGGAGAAAATTCTTTTTCACTCAACGCACAATAAAGCTCTGGAATTTGTTGCCAGAGGAGGTGGTTAGTGCAGTTAGTGTAGCTGGGTTCAAAAAAGGTTTGCATAAGTTCTTGGAGGAGAAGTCCATTAATGGCTATTAATCAATTATACTTAGGGAATAGCCACTGCTATTAATTGCATCAGTAGCATGGGTTCTTCTTAGTGTTTGGGTATTTGCCAGGTTCTTGTGGCCTGGTTTTGGCCTCTGTTGGAAACAGGATGCTGGGCTTGATGGACCCTTGGTCTGACCCAGCATGGCAATTTCTTATGTTCTTATGGACACGCAATGAAGTCACTTGGTAATATATTTAAGACAAATAGGAGAAAATATTTTTTCACTCAATGCATAATTTAGCTCATTGCCAGAGGATGTGGTGAAAGCTGTTAATGTAGCTGGGTTTAAATAAAGGTTTGGACAAGTTTCTGGAAGAAAATCTATTTTTTTAACCCTATTTAATTTTGGAATCCTGCCAAGTACTTGTGACCTGGATTGGCCACTGTTGGATACTGGGCTTGATGGATACTTGGCCTGACCCATTGTGGCAATTCTTATGTTCTTATGATCAACTATAGTCTGGTCTAGAGATAAGTTTTTCCCCAACATATTTGGAATGAGTTACAAAGCTGATTTTAATGTACTCCAGCACAGTAGAAACAACTTGTCTACTACTAGCATCACCACTATCATTTCCTTAGTGCTACTATGCATATGCAGAGCTGTACAGATACGCATCAGGAGGCAGTCCTTTCTCGCAGAGCCTACAACCTAGTGAAGATGCACAGACAAGATAAATGAGAGGCTTTAGCAAATGCATTTATTAAACATCATTAAAATCCGCAGAGACAAGATAATTGCCATACTGTTGCATGGGGTCAACCGGTGCTATTGTGTTGTATGGCAGTTATCCATAATGGCATCAGCCTCGGTTGACCAGCACCATGTTCTACGGTCAAATCGGTGGGGCAGAAGCGACTGAGGATCGCTCTTGCCTCTGAAAAGTCTTCAAAGCAAACAAATGGTGTGAGAGGTTAGAGGCTCAGGCTGGGGACTACGCGGGAAGGGCCCAGGAAGGCGGGGGGGGGGGGGGGGGGGGGGGGGTGGAATTTGTAGTGGTTTCATGCACTTGGGAGGAGGGGGAGGGGCAGGGGCCAGCCAGACCTGACATTTTGTGTTTTGAATTTGGTGGTGGGGGGGGGGGGGTTCTATTTTGCTTTTCTTTTGTCATCTGAAACAACAACAGACTAAACTAAAAACAAAAAAAATGAAGTAAAAAACAAAATGAGCAAAGAAAAATGTGCATACCCCTACTGATTCATGGAAGGTAGTGGGGAGCATGAGAAGCAGTGGAAGTGTTACGCTCCTCCCACGGCCGGTAGGCCACGGGAGGTGCTTACCTTCGCGGCCCGGGGGCTACAGAAGCCGGGGCCTTTCCTGCGGCCTGGAGCCACCAATCAGCCTTCTTCCCGGGTCTGGAGGCCGCTGTTGACGCCACCCTCTTCACGGCCCGGTGCCACACCCGGACCTCCTCTTCACCGCGGCAGGGAGCTGCGGGCTTGTAGCTCCTCTTCAGCGACAGGAGCCACCCCCAGCTTCATCCTCAGCGGCAGGACGCCGCCACTCCTATGTCGGGGCCTGCCAAAGGCCCAGCTTCCTCCTGCTCCAGCTCCTGCACAGCAGCGGCAGGGACGCCGCTGTCCTTGGTCTTGCACTGCCTCTTCCTGCTCCTCTTAGGGGTGGACCTGCGTCTTCCTGCTGGACTTAAAGGTACAGCACAGGTGTGGCCCTCCTTGGACTCTTCCCTGGGCGTTCCTGGTTCTGCCCTACAAAAGGAGCTCACTTCATCCTTGCCTTGGCAAGGAGCTAGTCTTCCTAGGAGCTTCTCCTCCCTTGGACTTCGCTGCGTCCTGTTCCTGCCTGGCTTTCGCTGTTCCAGTCCTGATGTCTCCGCTGTTCCAGTCCTGATGTCCTCGTCTTGTCGTCCCAGGTCCCGAGTACCCGTGCCTCCAGAGGTTCCTTGCTTTTACCTGATCCGAGATTCCGGTTCCAAGTTCCGTGGTTTTAAAGACTGTTCCTGTTCTGACTCCGGAGGATCCAAGGGGTACTTGTCCTGACCTGTGTCTACGTCCAGAGCTTGCCCGCTCGTCTCGTGGTCTGCGACCAGCCATCCGGCTGAGTAGGGCGCGTAGAGGACAGTGTGGTCCATGACCAGCCTACGGGCTGTGTAGGGCGCCTGAGGGACCTTGCTCACCATTTCTTGTCCCCTGTGTTCCAAGCTCCACATCTTGTCTTCAGAGTTCCAAGCTCCACGTCTTGTCTCCGGACTTCCAAGCTCCAGTCCCAGACTAGGTTTAGTCTTGCCGCAAGGGCACACATCCCTCGTCCCGCTCTGGGGAGCGGCCCCCTAGCACTCCCTTCCACCGCAGTGCAACAGGAAGGACAGGGTACAGGTCAGGGCCCGTGCTCCTCTGGCCGCCCCACGGACAGCTTTCCTCTTTGGGAATGGAAACACTCATTTCTTTCGTACAAACTGCATCTACCAAGTGTAATCACATTCCCGTCATCCAAGCTCTGTTTATTACAGTAAAAGAGTTTATGTTTTTACTGTGTGCAAAATGCAGCTGCCTGGAGTAACGTTAAAATTATTTTTAGGGGACTCTTTTGAACAAGGCGATGGGATGAGATTTAAACTCCCGGCATGGCCGTGACGGAAACGGAGGCTTTCCCCGTTGCTTTGCCGCAGCGCTTGTGAAATTGTTAAAACATGCCCCCTCACCACCTCTCTGAAATTCCTCTCTTTCTTTTTTTTTTTTTAATAATTGCTCTAATTTCTTTTTATAATTATAGAAATAACAAAAGCGGAGAGAAAAAAAGCAAAGACTTGTGTAATTTAGCAGATATTCTACAGCGCAGCGAAAGTTGTGAAATCTCCTCTTACCAAAGGCCTGAATAATGCTGTGAGCGTCAAGGAGCTGCTTTCTGTCCATCTTTACTCGTTCCCTTCAATGCTACTCATGCTACTTCTTAACAAGATACATTTCTTGCATTATTTTGAAAATGGCAAATAAATCACATGAATAATAAAACCTTCTTCTTGTAAACATTTAACACAGAGAGAGGACAGAAAAGAAAAAAAACCAAAACATGTTATAGTATCTTAAGGAACTAAATATATAGGATTAATCTAACAGGAGACCTTCCCACCACCCCCTATCAGACAGTTGAGTATCATCTGAATCCTGTTTTTCTCTAAGGGCTAAGAGAGGCTCTTCCTCTACATGTTCACCACAGTTTTGATAAATGCTTATTTAGAACCACCCACCCCTCATGTATCACAAACTCAACTGATGTAGTCACAGGTCTTTTATGCAAAGAAATAATAGAGAGTCTTAACGCAAGATACGTTAGAAAAAAAAAGGAATATCAAAATGTTTTTGCATTTCAGTGAAGGTTTTTCGGGAGCTTTCAGCATACAGTTGTGCCTGGGCACATTTGACCTTGTTTTTTCCATAGACGTCTCTGAGATTTTGGGGTGGGGGAGGAGAAAGTACAAGAGTTACACAATCCTTCTAGCTGCCGGAAGAAGACCGGTTCTGCTCATACATTGCTAAGGTTTCCTCTCCTGGCACTTCATGTGCTGTGGAAGCCACACATGCCCGGAAAAGATATAAACCCAAAGATCGCTTCTCATGAATACAAGTGGTATATGCAAGAAACTCAATCTGTACATGGAAGCAAGTTTTCTCTACCTAGAAAACTTCTCAGGCAGGGTGGGAGGGGGTTGAGGGAAATGTGATGTTGTGGACTGGCAGGCTGGAGTCAGGGAGCACCCCCACAGAGGCAGTACAGGGCTGCAGGACAGGACTGGAGCTGGTCTTCTGCCTAACCAACTTTCTCCCCCCACAGGTTAATAAGCCCTTGGGGTCTTGGGGCTGGTAGGACTTGTCTTCTATGGAAAGTCAGGCACGGACTGGAAGCTGGGTACAGACTGGGAGCTGTGGTTAGGTGCAGGCTCAACAAGGCAGCTTAGGCTGGACAAGGCAAGGCAGGCTGGACGAGGCAAGGCAGGCTGGATGAAGCAGCGCAGGCAGGAAGCTGAGGGCAGGCACAAGCTGGAAGCTGGCTATAGGTACTGGCTGAGGACTGGACATAGGTACTGGCTGAGGACTGGACATAGGTACTGGCTGAGGACTGGACATAGGTACTGGCTGAGGACTGGACATAGGTACTGGCTGAGGGCTGGATACAGAGCACAAGCTGGGGCTGGATCTGAAGCAAAGGACAACGGGAAGGCCTGGAAAATAGATAAGGGGAGTGAATTGGGCAGGGCAGAACAAGGACTGGACAAGGACACAACTGGAACAGATTAACAGGGAACAAAAAAGCTCAATAGGGCATGAGACTGGGTAAGGCCATCCTAGTAGGCCCAGAAGCAGTAAGGTAAGACAGAAAAGCTAGATGGGCACAGAGCATGGCAGTGAGGCCTAAGAGGCTGCAGAGCAAGGTCAGAAGGCCAAGAGAGGCCACAGAGAAAGGTGAGAGGCCACAAGGCAAGGCAGAAGGCCCAGTTAGACAAAAGGCAAGGTAGGAGGCCTGGGTAGGCCGCAAGCAAGACAGGAGGTCTGGATAAGCCAAAAGGCTAGATAGAATAACCAGGAAAGAGTGGCCAGGTCAGAGAGCCAAGATGACTGAATAAAGAGGCATGGATGCATTGAGAGACTGAGTTAAGTAGGGCTGAAGCTTGGGCATCGTGGGAACAGTGAGCAGGTAACTGGCAAGGTAATGAGCAAGGCTCACTGAGGACTCCTGGTGAAAGAAACACTGCACAGCAGGTGAAACCGTGACGTGATGAATGTGATAGAATACTACAATGCAAAAACATTTGCATTTTGCAAGAGGAAACATTTTGTTGCATTACTCGAAGAATGGACAATTGTTATAGAAGATGTTTTAAATAAACTTTTAAATGATTTTTGTATGAAACAGAAAATTTTAAAAATTGTCCTTTAACCATTAGTAAAAACTCTGATCTCTTTCTTGAGGATAAGGATAGAACAGGATGTATTACCTTTGAACTTGCTGTAAAACAGATCATTTACTTGGTTTCTGCAAGTACCAGTGCATTCCAATGTTGCATGTCAAATGTGTGCAGTCTCTATTGTTACAGTACCAAATTCTGTTGTCCAAAAATGTTTTTAGATAGAGAATGGGAGAAAACCTGTGAAACGAGAGATCCTGGGGGATCAGAGCAAGTGAAAGAAATACTGGGGAGAGAAAAAGGGTGCCTAAGAGTTTGAGTGGTGTGGATAGTTAAGGCCTCCATGAATTCTGGAAGAGTTTTAGTATCAGGACATTCTCATTTCTCACATATATGTCCTTACGTGCCCATATATATTAGTGCATCAACCTGAAATTTAATAAAACAGAGAGGAAAGTTTCCCCAAAGACAAATCATTAAAAAATTTAAAAATCCTTAACAAATTCTAACATAGAACACACTATGGGCCTGATTTTGAAAGCATTTACACACTTAAAATTGAGTTTTACGAGGGGGATCACGTGATGCAGTGAAGGGATCAGACGTGGGATTCCCTTCTCGGCCTCTCCACCTCCATCCAATCCCATCTGAAGCGCCCCACCGCGAAAAATAACGTGCCCAGTAGCCCACTAGCACCAGGGCATTATCGCTAGCAAGACTGCAGAAGGATGGCCTCCAGAACATTTAAGAAAGAAAGAGAAAAGGAGAAGGCCCGACCAGCTGAACAGGCCCTAGCGGAAGAGACTGGATGCGGCCCCGGCTGTGGCACTGGCAGAGATAAGATTTATTTATTTTTATTTTATTTAAAATCTTTTCTATACCGTCGTTAAGCTAGTTGCCGTCACAACGGTTCACAATAAGGCACATAATTTCAAACTTAAATGTGTTGAGTTATATTAACTAAACAGGTGCCATCAAATACTGTAACATAGTTTCATATTAAATATTATTTAGTGGTTGTGATAAGTCATGTCTACTTTAAGTATATCAGCTATAAGATAAATTAACACTTAAGTCTGGTCCTCTGTTGTTGCAATCTAATAGAGGTAAAGTAAAATAAAATATACACACACACACACACCATTCGAGTAAGCTGATGTGTGTGTGTGGGAGTTCTTCGGACTGCATCATACAATTCCTTGGATTCTACTCTTCGGCGGTAAAAGATGCATTAGGGCCTGAATTACTCACAATCTCTAATCAGTTGACAGAACTAACCACATCTATAACTGGCTTTGAATCACGTTTTTCGGCCATAGAGCAGCAAGTGTCCGATGTGCAGGACGATTATCATGCAGTACAGAAGGAGCTCGAGTCCATAAAAGCTACTCTGAGCACTTAGAGGACCTCGAAAATCTGTCTTGCAGATCTAATCTGCGATTTGGACTGCCAGAGACGGTAGCAGAGAGACACCTAGCTGCCTTTTTGGAGGAATGGCTGCCGCGAGCGCTGGAGCTCCCATTGTCACGTGGTCCGCTGCGGATCAAATGAGCCCGTCGACCAGGCCCTAAACGGGACGTGGTAACGAGGCCGCAGGTCGTGATGGCGAAAATTTTGAACTTTCAACATAAAAACGCGATCCTTCGGGCTATGCACACAGGTAAGGGGCTGGAATTCGAAAACAGTAACGTGCTTGTCTTCCAAGATTTTTCGGCCGGCCATTTTGTACCAGGCTTTATGCTTTGAATGTGAGAGCAGCCCTCGTGTATCCTGCCCGTCTTCGTGCACCTACTCAGGAAGGCATTCGGTGGCTCTCAATAGCCCCACAGAAGCCCTGGAGTTCCTAAAGATCGTTGAAGCATCTTCATCTGCTTTGCTGGGAGATCCCTGAGTGGCATCGAGCACTAAGAGAGAGGATGTCTATTCCCTTGCACAGAGGGTTGCCGTATGCATCTGGAATTACAAACCCGAGGCCTTACTGTGGGTCTTGTGGTGAGACACTGAGAGTGGTTTGTTTCGCTGTTATTCTATGTATTTTTTTTCTCGCACGGAGTTAAGCTTCCATATGTGACAGTCTGGTGACTTTCTTTTCAGCCCGCTTCAATGTTGATTGGAAAATAATCAGCCACATCTCTGCATTGCCGTTTAGGTGCTGTACCTTGAACAATCTGCAGAGGGGCTGCCTTATTGAGCTTTAGCTGTACAAGTAAAAAAAAAGTATTAATGTTGATCCATAAGCTATGTAAGTTGTGAGTTAGGTTAATATGACAGATGATAACTGTTCCTTTGTGGTGGAGGGGCAGGTGGGTTGGGGGGAGACGCCGTCTGCGCAGAGGTGATCTCTGATAGTTAAAGGGATGAGAATATATTTCAGAATGGGGAGGGGGGAAGGGGGAGGATTAGGGTTTGTTGTTATTTTTATCTGGTTTACATGCTGTAACAAAAGTGTAAATGTGAATTGCCTGTGTACTAACTGTCCCCAGGAGACTGGGAGGGAAGGGAGGGGCATCTCAGCTGGGAGGGTCCCTGTTCAGAAATTAACTCTAGTAAGTCCAGTTCATTTCAGGAGAGCTCTGGTAGATGGCTAATCAGAAGGCGCGATTAATCTCTTGGAATCTCTGTGGTATTAACTCCCCAATCAAGAGAACAAAAATTCTCACACTCCTCAAAAAGAAATCGGCTGACCTGGTATTTCTTCAAGAAACACACCTAACTGATCTGGAACACAGGAAACTGTGTCACAATTGGGTGGGCTCCTTACACTTTGCCTCGGCCACCACCAAGTCTGCTGGCGTAGCCATCTTGATAAATTAGAGATTACCCATCTCCATTAAAAATTAACTTAAAGATCCAATGGACAGGTACATCATACTGGTAGTAGAAATCTTTCAAACCACAGTGGTGTTGTGCAATTTATATGCCCCTAATAATCCACGTACAGATTTTTTTCAAGCTGTTCATGATCAGTTGGTGCCTTACATGGAACATAACATTATAGTGGGGGGAGACTTCAACACTATTAAAGATTCCCAGTTAGATAGAAGTGGTGCAACGGGTCAGGGACAAGGTCCTTGGGGTAAGAACATTTCACTCCTAGAACAAGAGCTTGATCTAGTGGATGCATGGCGTACAATGAACTCAACGACGAGAGATTTTACTCATCTCTCGCATGCTCATGCCACTCACTCTCGCTTGGACTATATTCTGATCAGCACAAGCATGTTCTCCAAACTCACAGACATAGGAATAGATGATATAATACTCTCCGACCATGTGCCTGTCTGGGTGGATTTGACCTGGCCAGCAGCGAACCCTATTCGGTTGAAATGGCGGTATCCCTATTATCTAGACGGAGATCTGGGTTTTCGCGAGTATCTTCAGGCTAAATGGAAGGAGTATGCTCTCCACAATGAACAACACATGGAGGATCTAGTGTTGTATTGGTACACTGCTAAGACGGTCATGCGGGGGGAGATTATTTATGTAGCGCATCAGAGAAAATGATAGATAAACAGATCCTTAGCTTAAGTTCTCAACTGCAACGAGCTAAGCAGACATTACTACATGACAATTCTCAAGTCCAGAGAGACAATTACTTATCCATACAGAGTGCCATAAATTCCTTATTGCATCAGAGGGTGAAGAAAAGTTTGCTGTACTATCAACATAAGCTTTTTCAAATGGGAAATAAATTAGGCAAGATACTGGCAAATTTAATTAGAACGCAGTGAGCATCTCACTATGTGGCAGCACTGAAATCCAAAACGGGCCACATGGTGACAGACACCCCCACAATTTTAAAAACTTTCAGGGATTTTTATGCTACCCTGTACGCTGCAGAGCAGTCAACAGTTCTGTGATAGGATTGACATATCCCAAGTGATGCATGAACAGCAAAACCAGTTGAATCCGTTGATTTCGGAGGCAGAGACCAGGCGAGCTATTTGGCAGGCAAAGCGCTATAAGGCCCCGGGCCCTGATGGCTTTACCGCCGAGTATTATAAGAATCTGATCAATGCTAAGGTAGCCCCACTAACCAAAACTTTCAGTGCCCTGACTGAAGCAGGATCATACCCTGGTCAAAATAATGAGGCACATATAACTCTTATCCCAAAACCCGGAAAGGATCCGCAATCCCCGGCATCCTACCGATCTATATCTTTGTTAAATGTTGACCAGAAATTGTTAGCCAAGATTCTGGCAGATAGGTTGGCCTCAATTATACCCTCCCTGATTAGACCTGATCAGATGGGGTTTGTGCAGAAACGATATGCGCTCACGAATATAAGGAGGGTATTGGCTGCAATGGCCCTGTGTACGCAGATTAAGGAGCCTTATATAGCAATTAGCTTCGATGTGGAAAAAGCCTTCAATAGGGTGGAGTGGAAGTATCTGTTCCATATTTTAGAGGCAATGAACATTACGGGACGCTTTCTGGAGGCGATCCAGCTCTTATATCGGGACTCAAAAGCGTTAATTGTGGCCAACCACTCTCAATCAGAGAGCTTCTCCATATATAGAGGAACTAGACAGGGGTGCCCTCTCTCCCCATTATTGTTTATATTACAACTTGAGCCCCTTTTTCTGGCTATACAAACAGCTCAGCAGATAAAAGGCGTTTGATTTCAAAATGACACCTTTAAATATGCAGCCTTTGCTGACGATATTTTAGTCTTTCTAATTAATCCCAAGCATTCACTGCACAATCTGTTTTCTATTTTTCGGGAGTTTGGATCATTCTCCGGCTTTAAATTAAATTAAGAAAAGTCTGAAGCTCTGGCCTTTCCCGATGCACTACAAGACAGATGGGAGGGTATTTTCCCCTTATTATTGACCCCGGATCAGCTAAGGTATTTGGATATCAACTTGTCTACTAGGCTCTCCAAGCTCTATGATTTGAATGTGCTTCCCTTGGTGGCGTTTACTCTGGAATGAGTTTAGAGATGGCACTCTCTTCCCCTTTCCTTGGGAGGTCGCATACATCTTTTTAAGATGATCATTTTACCTAAGTGACTATATGTTTTCCAGAATTTGCTGCTTCTCATGAAAGCCAAGGATGTCAAAAAACTGGAACAAGGGATGCAGATGTTCTTTTGGAATATTTAAAAAGGGCTCCAGGGGCGATCCGGGAAACTACAGACCGGTTAGCCTGACTTCAGTGCCAGGAAAAATAGTGGAAAGTGTTCTAAACATCAAAATCACAGAACATATAGAAAGACATGGTTTAATGGAACAAAGTCAGCATGGCTTTACCCAGGGCAAGTCTTGCCTCACAAATCTGCTTCACTTTTTTGAAGGAGTTAATAAACATGTGGATAAAGGTCAACCGGTAGATGTAGTATACTTGGATTTTCAGAAGGCGTTTGACAAAGTTCCTCATGAGAGGCTTCTAGGAAAAGTAAAAAGTCATGGGATAGGTGGCGATGTCCTTTCGTGGATTGCAAACTGGCTAAAAGACAGGAAACAGAGAGTAGGATTAAATGGGCAATTTTCTCAGTGGAAGGGAGTGGACAGTGGAGTGCCTCAGGGATCTGTATTGGGACCCTTACTGTTCAATATATTTATAAATGATCTGGAAAGAAATACGACGAGTGAGATAATCAAATTTGCAGATGACACAAAATTGTGCAGAGTAGTTAAATCACAAGCAGATTGTGATAAATTGCAGGAAGACCTTGTGAGACTGGAAAATTGGGCATCCAAATGGCAGATGAAATTTAATGTGGATAAGTGCAAGGTGATGCATATAGGGAAAAATAACCCATGCTATAATTACACGATGTTGGGTTCCATATTAGGTGCTACAACCCAAGAAAGAGATCTAGGTGTCATAGTGGATAACACATTGAAATCGTCAGTTCAGTGTGCTGCGGCAGTCAAAAAGCAAACAGAATGTTGGGAATTATTAGAAAAGGAATGATGAATAAAACGGAAAATGTCATAATGCCTCTGTATCGCTCCATGGTGAGACCGCACCTTGAATACTGTGTACAATTCTGGTCGCCGCATCTCAAAAAAGATATAATTGCGATGGAGAAGGTACAGAGAAGGGCTACCAAAATGATAAGGGGAATGGAACAACTCCCCTATGAGGAAAGACTAAAGAGGTTAGGACTTTTCAGCTTGGAGAAGAGAAGGCTGAGGGGGGATATGATAGAGGTGTTTAAAATCATGAGAGGTCTAGAACGGGTAGATGTGAATCGGTTATTTACTCTTTCGGATAGTAGAAGGACTAGGGGGACACTCCATGAAGTTAGCATGGGGCACATTTAAAACTAATCGGAGAAAGTTCTTTTTTACTCAACGCACAATTAAACTCTGGAATTTGTTGCCAGAGAATGTGGTTCGTGCAGTTAGTATAGCTGTGTTTAAAAAAGGATTGGATAAGTTCTTGGAGGAGAAGTCCATTACCTGCTATTAAGTTCACTTAGAGAATAGCCACTGCCATTAGCAATGGTTACATGGAATAGACTTAGTTTTTGGGTACTTGCCAGGTTCTTATGGCCTGGATTGGCCACTGTTGGAAACAGGATGCTGGGCTTGATGGACCCTTGGTCTGACCCAGTATGGCATTTTCTTATGTTCTTATGTTCTTATGGAAGGGTAAGAAATCTAGAATAGCGTTACGGAGGCTGAAGGAAAAATGAGGAATAGGAGGTCTTAGCGTCACGGATTTTCGTCTATATAACTTGGCTAGAAATCTAAGAGTGGTGAGGGAATGGTTGGTGGGAGACACTTTTTACATTAGCCTTCAGGTTGAGCGTACCCTCCTTGGCTCCCTGGACTTGCGTTTTGCCTTACAGACCACGATGGATAAATTGAACTTACCTGAGCATTTAGCTGGCCCGGTCTCTCCGATCCGACATGCATAGCTTCAGTTTACTAAATTGCTGTTGTTATCCAAGGTGTGTGTGTACTTCCTGCCTCTGAGGGGTAATTTAGATTTCTCTCCGGGCTCTATGTTACGATTCCTGCCTGCGGAGCTGCTCTCTGTGAGCAGACCTCTCACCCTTTTCTCTGTCGCGCTGGCTTCTCCGACGTGGCTGGGGGACCGCCGGGGCTTGGATGCCACCAGACTACGCCCGCGCGGCTTGGGACCGCTGCTGCCAATGCCATCTTCATGCAGCCTGGAGGCTGCACCCATCAGCTGTTCTCGCGGCGAGGAGCCACCGCCGTAGTTCCTCCTGAGCGGCAACGGGAAGCCGCTGCCACCACAACATCATCCGTGGCCTGGAGGCCGCTTTTGAAGCCTGCCTGCTCCTCTCTGCATCTGTGTGTAGAGACTGCTGCTGTCCATGGTTCTGCCTGGGCCCTCCTCTAGGCAACAGCACGCGCCTCTTCACTATCTTTAAAGGGCCAGTGACAGGAAGTGCTTGCGGCCTCGCCAGAAGCCAGCTCCACCCAGTTTCCTGTCTCGGCCCTATAAAAGGCCTTCTCCTTCAGTCTTGCTTTGCCTTCGGATCGGGTTCCACAGTTGTCTGTGCTTTGTGACTGGTCCAGGTCCTCTGTGGTCTTCTCCTGCTTTGACGGCTCCGTCTTCATGTTCCTGATGTCCAATGTTCCTTCGTCCATATTCCAGATGTTTCCATGTTCCTGATGTACAATGTGCTTGGTTCCTGATGTTGCTTCCTGATGCCTTGTCTTCGCCTCTGCTTCCAGAACCCTTTGTTCCTCGATGCCACCCTTTCCTGGTGTGTTCATGGTACATTGCCTGTCTTCTTGTCCGCAGCTCAAGCCTCCAGAGGGTCATCCTTGCCCGAAGCCAAGTCTCGTCTTGGTCCTGTTTCCTGTTTGAAGCCAAGTCCCATCTTGGCCCTCCGTCCTATCATTCCAGCCCTTGGATGTTCTTGGCACTGCTCCTTCCATGCCTAAGACTCTGACTGAACCTGCTTCACTTCAGCGTGGTCCGTGACCAGCCTGTGGTGGGCTGTGTAGGGCACACCTTGGTGCAGGCTTCTACTGAATCTTCACCATGTTACCAGCTTCATCTTCCATGTATCCTTCTGGAGTCTGCCTCGCACTTAATTGTGGTCTGCGACCAGTCCCGTGGGTTTGCCCTGTAGTGGGCTGTGTAGGACGTGCTGCATCGCAGCCTCAACCTAGCACTTGACTTTGATCCTGAACCTTGTTCCTGAATTCTCATCTTCAGAACCGTGTTCCTGAATCCTCATTTTCAGTACTTTGTTCCTGAATCCTCGTCTTCAGTACCTTGTTCCTGAATCCTCGTCTTCAGTATCTTCATCTTCGCTGAGTCTTCGTCCAAGTACCTTTGTCTTCGCCTGAGTCTTTATCCAAGTACCTTCGTCTTCGCCTGAGTCTTTATCCAAGTACCTTCGTCTTCGCCTGAGTCTTTGTCCAAGTATCCATGTCTTGCTAAGCCTCTGGCTGCCCTCGTCCTCTGTCCGGCCTGCCGCCTATTGCCGTTATCCAGCAGCGGGTCCGATAGGGCTTGGAACGGTCGGAGGACTGTTCATTGATCAACATTGTGTTGTTGGTCATCCTGGGCCATGCAGGTCCGGTAGAGGGTCAGACCTCCCATCTCCTTGTCTTCGTTCCAGCCTTGTCCTGCTCCTTGTTACCCGTGCTTGCACCAGCTCGCCTCCCGCGGTGTGTCTTGGGGATCCTCCCTAGGTCGTGCCATGGCTCAAGGGCTCACATCACCCATTCCAGAAACGACCCCGCCTCCACGCTTGTAACAGTATCTAAAGGCCATAAACTTGGTCCCGACGAGTGCGCGTTCGCAACACTCTACTTCTGAAGTTTTCAGAACCTGGGCGGTAAAGGGTATCACACAACTGGGACATATTTTAGATGACACAGGACAGTTACTAACCCCTCAAAGAATGTCAGAAGTCTATGATCTAAAGAACTTTTCAATGTTTTCATATCTGCAAATTCTACACTATGTTAAATCGGTACCAAGTGGCAGTGTTCCAAACTGTGGCAGATATTTTTCTTTTGGAGAAGGTGACTGTGCCTTCACTTTCGCACTACTATAAAAAATTAAGGAAAGCTGCCTTTCAGAGTCCGTGTTCTGTATTAGTGGAAAGATGGAACAAGGATGGAGAATTCCAGGTCACAGAAGCCCAACTGGGTGCCTGCTTTAGGCGTATAGCGGTGTTCTCCCCCAGCTCATATTATCGAGAAATGCAATACAAATTTCTATGAGAGCATACATTTCCATGCAGGTGGCATTTCATACTGCCTTGATACCAGCGGCAACGTGTGGGAAATGTAAACGAGAAGTTGACACCCTATTGCATTTGTTTTGGGGATGTTTCTTAATTAAGCGGTTTTGGGGACGCATAGTATGCTACTTGGCTGGTATGTTGGGCATCGCTTTGCAAGCGTCACCTTTATTGCTCCTCTTTGAATGTATTCCCCCCCCCCCCCCTGCAAATCCGAGATGCGGGCACCCGCCTGTTGTTCATGAAAGCATGTTTTGTGGGGAAAAAATTAATACTCAATTGGAAGAAAACGATGGTCCCCCCCCCCCCTTTCCTTCCCTTCCCCTATTTAACCCACCCCCGCCCTACCTAAATCCCCCCTACCTTATTTATTTGAGTTACGCCTGCCTCTGGCAGGGGTAACTTGCGCGCGCCGTCCCACCATCCCCCCGCGCCGGCCATCCAGTGCTCCTACCATGTGACATGGGCCAGCCAATGGCACGGATACCCTGTCACATGGTAAGGGCAAAGGGCCATCGGCGCCATTTTTATTAGTGGCAGCTGATGGCCCGAGAGCGGGAGATCGCTCCCGGCGCCCCCACTGGACCACCAGGTAATTTTAAAATGTTTTTTGGGGGGATCGGGAGGGTGGGGGAGGCTAAGGGGTCAGTTTTAAAGGGTCAGGGTGGGTTTTTTGTTTATCGGATCGGGCGCAGCTGATAAACAAAAAACCAATCGGGCCGGACGATAAAAATTATAAGATTTGAATCGGAACCGGAACCGAACCGATTCCGATTCACATTTCTATTACACTGGGTCCTAGAATACCAATACACCACCTACTGAGGAAACAAAACAAACCCGATTGCTATAGATCCCTATACAGACACTACATGTTAGCAGAATCTCTCATCATGGTCACATACACAGAGCAGAGACAGACCCTCACCAAATACAGATTACAAAATAAAGGAGCACAAATTAGAAAAAAACTGAAATGGAAATCTCAAGAAGCCAGACTCTGTGTATTAACAATGGAAAAACAGAACCACCATTCCTCATAAAACAAATAAAATCAAGAAACATAAAGCATCAGTTATAATAGTAAAACCATACTAATAAAAGAATATTTTAAAACTACTGATAAATAGAATTTCTATTAATTAAAATCATATACATTTTTTACAATTTCCCAAACACCAATAAAATATTTCAAAACAGCACATATATCAAATAACACCCAATAATTAAAACTAATAAGGATTTTAAAAAGCCCCTGCTGTCCATACATGGGAGCTCTTGATTTCCAGTCACCCTGATATTGTCGAGGATTAGGTTATCCTCTCTCTCACACACATACTCAATGTCCATTCTCTCTCACATATACACTGTCACATACACACACATTCATGCTCTTATACCCACCATAACCTCTCGCTCTCACAGACACGAACACACTCTCAGGCTGTAAGACACTCTCTCCCCCTACACACACACACCCCACACACACACCCCCCACACACACACACACACTCTTACTCCCCTGGATTTTCTCATACACACTCATGCTCTCACTCTCACTGGCTCCCTCACATACACACAAACACACACACCCAGGCAAGCTCCCAGTCATTCTCACACACACAGACCCCCAGGCAGGCACCAATTCATTCTCAAACACAGACCCCCAGGCAGGCACCAGTTCATTCTCACACACACATATACCACACACAGGCAGGCACCTATTCTTACACATACAAACCCCAGGAAGACACCCATTCATTCTCATACACAGACACACCCTCAGGCAGGCACCCATGCATTCACACACATACACGCCCAGGCAGACTCCCATTCATACACATGCACACACTAAAGGCAGACCCCCTCTCTTTCTTTGCCAGCAACCTCAGAGCCTCTCTCATTCCTCTGCTGCCACTGTCACTGCTGCCGCATGGCTATTGGGGAGGTGCTGATTGCTGCTACTGGCACTGAAGCCCATTCTGCTGCCTCCTCTGTGCCGGCCCTGTGGGCTTCCACATCCTCCATGCTTATCTCGTACATGCATAGAGAAAGTGCTACTCTTGCACATTCCCAAAGATTACATGTGCCAATCAGAAAAAGCAATTTTATTTTTTTTTACATTTGCTGTCTGATCTTAGTTTTCTAATCGGTTGGTCACAAGCTTTTTTTTCCACCTTCCCTTTCTTATTTTTTTGCCAATTCCTTTTATATTGTCTTTTTTCTATTTCTTTTATCTCCATCTGTCTTCTTCCCTCAAACACACAGTCAGGTTCTCATTCTCACATGCTGTCTCTCTCACACACACACACACAGGCTCTCACTCTCACATGCTCTCTCTCAAACAATCATTCATACACACAGTCTCTCACTGGCACATGCTGTCTGACTCTCACATACACAGGCTCTCTCTCACTCCTACATGCTGTCTTGCTCAAGCACAGGCTCTCACTGTCACAGGCTGTCTCTCTCTCTCTCACACACACACAGAGGCTCTCACATGCTGTCTCTGCAAACATTCAGGTCCTCACTCCCACACACAGTCTCTCAACTCACTCTCACACACACACAATCTCTCAACTCATCTCATACACACACACATACACACACTACAGGCCCTCAGCCTCTGTCTCACCTCTGGGCCTCCTCTTCACGGGTCGCCGCAGGATGGGCTCTGCAGCGGTCCTGATCTTCTCGGGCCGCCCGCAATGTGGGATCCGCGGCAGCGGCCCTGCTACTGGGCCTCCTCCTCTTCTCAGGTTGCTGCAACTTGGGATTCACGTGGCCCGTAAGCGCTGCTCCTCTTCTGCACGCGGCTGATGCTCCTCCTCCTTCCTGCCTATGCAGCTCTGGCAACATTTTTCTTCCGGGGCCACGCGGACAGGAAGGGGGAGGAGCACCTGCACGTTTAGACGCGACCTTTTTCTTCGGGCTGTGGTGACATGAGCTCCACCACGGCCCTGCCGATCTTCTTGCTGTGTGTATCCGGCACACAGCATAGCAGTAGTTCACTGCTCAGCCGCCAGTGGGATGAGGTCCACCGGCGGCCGCATGAGCCTTCATGTCGGCCATCAGCGGCTCGGCGCCCCCTAATGCTCGGCGCCCTAGGCCCAAGCCTAGTTCGCCTAGGGCTTCCACCAGCCCTGGTCTTGGCCAGGGCAGGCAAGCCTGTAGAGCAAAACTGAAGCAAGAACACTCACACAAACACCTCCATAAATTCAATGTCCACGACAGAGGGTGCACTCCAACAAGAAGATTCATTTATTTAAACAAACTGTTTAATCAGTCTAAAAATTGTAGAAATCACTCTTCCAGAAAATAAAATCAGAAATTACACTCTCAATCTTTTTCCAAGATTCAGAACAAAGCCAAATCACAGTTCTATGAAAATCTCTCTTCAGCCTTGGTCTAGGCCCAAACTTCCATAGTGTCCACAAACAGTTAAAATCCAAGTTATTACTCACAACTTTTAGGATGACTGCAAGGCAACTCCCTCCCTCTTCTGTAGATTGAAGGCAGCTCTCCAGCCCTGCTCAGAGGCTGAAGTCAGGCCAGGCTTCCTTCAGGTCCTGAAGGCCCCCCTTACAGTTCCTTTATGCACTCTGTAACTCCAATATTAAATTCTTCAGTTGTCTCTTCACATTACTCAGGCTTCCTGGGTCTCTCTGCCCAATTCCTTCTCCTTTCTCCTGTAGCCCCTGGAGAGCTCCTTCTCCTGGCTTGGTGACTCTGAGGGAGCCCCAGCCCACATCCTAACCAGGGCAATACCCCCTTCAAAACCCTTGCCCAAAGGGGTGATACCAAGCTGTCTGTCAGAGAGTTACAAGCCACTCCCTCCCTCTAACCATCTGATGACTTTCCACTCTCAGTTTGAATCCCTTTACCAGTTTCCCTTAGGAGGAAACACCAACTTCTCAAATATTGTACACTCTGCATCTTCTCTATGGCACACAGGGGCCACATTATGTTCAAATGAAGGCTTATGGTGCCAGACTCCAGCCATGGGTCCAACTGAGCAGGAAGACAATTATGTAGCCGCCCCCATTCTTCCCTCCCCCCCTTCCAAAAAAAAATTGGTTGATTCCCTTAAAGTTTCATGTCTTCCATTTTCAAGTTTCAATATTGTTCACATCCATAAGAACCAGTACTAAAAAAAAAATAATAATAATAATAAGGTATCAGATTTATGGTAATCTGAACTATAGCCAGTGCCTCGTCCTCCAAGAAAAGGCGGAAATAAATGTAGGGATAGAAAGCTCAGCTGTAAAAAGTTTAACATTTTCATCATGGATTATTTAGATTTAGAGATTTGCATTGTAAAAGTCTGCATAAATACTGGGCCATTTGATTTTTCTCCAGATAATCATGGCAACCACATGGCTTTATTCTTGCTGTAAACACAAATGGTTCCCAATTACATATTTCCTCATCAGCGGTTGTCTGTGACTGTACCCAGATGTGCTGTGAGACCGAATCTGGGCAGAGGAAACACTGTTTACCTGCCATCCACATGTTTATGGGTGCAAGTTCCGCAAAGCTCGATACATTACATTGCTTACAAATGCTCTCTTTACCCCTCCTCCCCCCATTCCTGAAAGAAATGGATTCTTCAACCCAGAGACTACTGCGTCTTGAGGGTAACCTCTGCTTTCTTACACAGAACTGCGCCTGGGTTCAGTAACAGCTAAAGTCAGGCCTGAGACTGCCACTCAGAGGCTGGACGTGCTATTCTGGAAACCAGTTTACTGGCCCTGCTGCACCGTGGCAGCAAGATTGACTACTTGCTCAGAAGGGGCAGTACTTATTTTGATATGGAAAGGTTATGTTTCCACCAAGAGAAGCCCATGCAATCAGAATATTTCAAATTTGTAATTCCTCAATTGATCAAAGTCCTGAATGATATGGAAGGGCTGATCAGAAATTTTAATCACAGACCCAAACAAGGTCATGCCAACAACCAGGGCTGGGTTTCAGATTCTAATTCCCATTGTCAACGGATCAGGGATATGGGGGTTCAGTGCCAGCATAGGCTCTAGGGATGTGCCCCTATGTTACCTATTCCTAAATCGGGCCCTGCCAACGACGCCTGTATAGGGACTGGCTCATAAACACAGCTGTGTATGTAACCATGTACAAAAACAAATGAAATTTAATGTGGACAAGTGCAAAGTGATGCACTTAGGGAAGAGTAACCCAAATTATAGCTGCACAATTGAAGGTTCCACATTGGGAGTCACCACTCAGGAATCTAGGCGTCATCACTGAAAATACATTGAAATCTTTTACTCAGTGGCAGCAGCAACCAACAAAGCAAATAGAATACTAGGGATTATTAGGAAAGGAAATGAGAATAAAACAGAATATCATAATGCCTCTGTATCCCTCCATGGTGCAACCTCATCTTGAGTACTGCGTGCAGTTCTGGTCACCTCGTCTCAAAAACGATATAGCAGAATTAGAATAGGTACAGAGAAGGGTGGCCAAAATGATAAAGGGGATGGAACGATTCCCCTATGAGGAAAGGCTAAAGAGGTTAGGACTCTTCAGCGTGGAGAAGAGACGGCTGATAGAGATCTATAAAATAATGAGTGGAATGGAATGAGTAAACAATCATTTGGTTATTCTTTCAAAAAGTACAAAGACTAGGGGACACACAATGAAGTTACTGGGCAATACATTTAAAACTAATAAGAGAAAATATTTTTTTACTTAATGCATAATAAAGCTCTGGAATTTGTTGCCAGAGGATGTGGTGAAAGATGTTAGTGTAGCTGCATTTAAAAAAGATTTGGACAAGTTTCTGGAGGAGTTACAGAAATCCACTGCTTATTCTTGGGATAAACAGTTTGGAATCTATTTACTCTCTTGGGATCCTGCCAGGTAATTGTGAGCAATACAAAACTTTACATTTATTCTAACGGGTCTCATTTTTTGTTATGCTTCTTTTGCACAGAATATTGGTTTTACCATCTTGCGTCGAATGCAGAACCACAGCTCAAATGGTCCTATCTGAGCCAATGAAATGGAAAACTCCTCGTTCATAGGGTTGATGTCTGGGAGGCTGAACTCGGCTAGTTGTGGATGAGGATCCTGCAACGTTCCCTTTTCCTTAGCTGGGAATTGATTGAAAGTTCTATGTCACCAAATCAGTAAACAAAAACATGTTTTTTGAATAAAATCATTTCAAAGATATATGTCTTTGATATGCAAGTCTACTTCTATATTATGACTTTCTAAGACCTTGATGTAATGCATAAGTATTGTGTGAGTAGGGGGGGTGCTGTTCTTTTGTGTTATTGAGTGACCTTGTATAAGAAAAAAAGAGTAAGTCCAGTGGTTGAAGCAAGAGGTTAACAACCTGAGTTCAAATCCAGCTCCTCCCACTGACCTTCCATGTAACCTTGGATCTGTCATTTTAGCTTCCATTGCTTCAGGTTCCCACCTAGATCCTAAACTATTTGGGGAAGGGACTTGTTGTACCTGGAAAAACAATGTTATAAACCACCTTGAGCTAAAAATTGGAAATGCAGTCTAGAAATGTTATTGTTATCCCATCTTGATGCTGTCACACCTGACATACAGATATGTACACAGATATGTATTTAAGCAGCGCTCTTTCTGAAAAAAGTGTCAAAGCTGGTGAAGACTCCCTTACAAGGGGCAGGTCAATCCAGAGGCAAAGCAGACTTTGCTTTTTGGAACTAAAGATGAACTCTAGTTTGCAAAAAGGCAGAAAAAAAGAGAAAAAATACAAAGCAAAGCTTTCACCACGATAGAATAAATTGATTTTTATGGAAGAGTGAATGTTAATAATTATTCCTGCCTAGCAGCTTGGGTATTTCTTAAATAAAGAAAATGACATAAATTTCATTCTTGGAAGTAAAGCAAACAGTAAAAGGAATTGTTGTATTCTGGTGGCTCAGTCAGAACTGCTGTATTTTAGGTGGTAGCAACTGGTCAGTTTGACATGACTTTTTATGAATCTCTTGCACCTTTTCTATTCATTCATTTTGATTTATATTCTGCTTTTCCAGACACTTTGCATGGCATTTCTGCTTTTAGCACTGCAGAAATATCAAGGCATGTGCACCGTCCATCTGGGAAAACCTCCAGAGTGTGCAGGAATGCTCTCTGCAGCTCGTAAGCTGGTCCAGGGGTGGGCTTTGTTTTACATCCCAGCGGTTCTGGGCAGTAAAAGAAGAATGCTGTTAAACTAATCCGCAGAAACCCCAGTTTCGGTGGCCAGAGGGCCTAAATTGCAGGATTAATTCTAAAGCATGATTAGCAGCTAGCAGGCTAAGTAAAGCATCAAATACCAGAAAAAGACAGAGTGAAGATGTAAGCTTTGAACAGTGGAAATGACATGCATTGCATTTGCAGCTTGCAAAGATGTTACACCATGATATTACATATAATTTGTGTTGTAACACAGTAAATGAAGGCACATAAAGCCAAAATGGTCCCTCCAGCATGCTCAGCATGTCCAGGGTTGGGCGACCCCAGTGCATTCCTGGACACATACTGCAGTCATGTCACTGCTCTTAGGGGGTTGAACCGCCAGTCCAGGGCAAAGCAAAAACTGCTCTGAATTTGCAACAGCATTCCCGTTTCCTACGATATTAACACAAATGTACACGTAGGGTTAATAGCCAGCTCCTTAATGGATGTGGGCTAGAACTGCTTCTCTCTAATGCTCTGCCTCACCTTAACTGTAAGGGGGAGGCAGAGCATTAGAGCCAGGAGCTGAATCTTAGAGGAGCATGGCACATGGGCGAGGCTTCACAGCATGAGATGTTACATTATTTAATATCATTTAACTCAATCTTCTAAGCGGGAAACCAGCGAGAAAAATAATCAGAGTGCTTTTCTATATATTTAACTTAAACATTTGTCAGGTATTTCACAGAACAATATGAATCTGAAGGGGAACATTTAGAGCTTGGAAGGTGGTTAGTTGTAAATGATGCAATATTTTGATCTATTATCAGGTTCACTTTTTATTTAATTTGGTGCTTTATCTAGGGGGATGTCTTGACAAGATCAAACTAGCACCAGCTTATCAAACACATCTCTTAGATAATAGTATTATACTTATAGATGAGTAAACAAAGCCTGTCTTGGACAAGGAGGGCCATATTACAAGTGCTCAAGCGTCTATGGCTGGCAGCTGGGATAGTTCCTCAGCAGTGTGGACAGTGTGGTTTCATCACAATAAACTGCAGCTAAATGTATCAAAAACGGAGTCTATAACAATCCAGCATTCAAATAGCATTGCTATTCCCAGTTCTATAGTGTTGGATGACCATCAATTTCCAATACTGTCACATGCCAGAAGTCTTAAGGTATGGTTAGACTATAAGTTGTCTTTTAAACGTCACAACAACGAAAACAAAAAAAAGTCCTACAAAGTGGCTTCTTCAAGCTCAAGGTACTTTGTGGGCTAAAGAACTTACTGGGACCTGATGACCTTAGACTAGTGGTCCAGGCGTCAGTATTGCCCATTCCGGACTATTGTAATGCTATCTATCTTGGACTTCCAGACATTTCGTTGAAGCTTTTACAACTGCATTTGAATTCAACAGCTCGTGTGATCAGTGGCAAGAAGTGCATTGACCATATTACACCGACTCTCTATCAGCTCCAATGGTTACTTATCCGTTTTCGGGTCCATTTGAAGGTACTTCTTCTAACCCACAAACTTCTTAGCATCACTTCTTTACCTTTGGCAAATTTTCTGTTACGCACTTACCAGCCTAGAAGAAGTTTAAGATCCCAAGAGAGAGGAATTCATTAGTAAAATCAGCACGACTATCAGTGCCAAGAGATTACGCATTCTTGGTGGCTGCACCCACCATTTGGAACACTCTACCATCAGCATGAGACTGATTGAATGTACCAAAACATTCAAAATGCTCTTAAAAGTCCTTTCTGATGGGACTAGATTTTGGCTAAAATGACATGCTCAGCTTTTGGATGACACTTCTGTCATTGTTTTGTTGTTGTTTAGATGGTAACTTGTATGTATATTTTTATCTGTAAATCGCTTAGGGCTTAAGCATGAGTGGCTAAGAAGTTTTAATAAATACAAATATAGGGATAACTGGACAGGCTGGATGGGTTTTAATGCTGTCATCTTCTACTATCTTTATTTATTTATCTATCAATTGCTTATGCATGAGTCATGTGATGTACAAGCTAACATGCACAATAAAATGTCTTGTTAGCAGTCTCTAAAGACGACAAATAGGCATTTTGTTTCCCCCCTGAATAATGTATCTTTTGATGGTGTTTTCAAACTCCATTGGAAGGGAATTATGATTATTCCAATGCACTTTTCCATCCAGCGTAGCAAGAAGCAAAACCACTTAATGCGCTCTCTGGAAATTACACGCATCTGACACACGCCCTCCTATCTTCATCTCTCCTATTATATGCACCTCTTGCTTTTAACAGTTAGTCTCTCACATAAGGACACAGTTACAGAGATTATATCTTGCTGAGCTTCACCCGTTCCGCAGACAAGAATACAGGTTGGACTGCCTACATCATTATTCCAAGAAAAATACAAATCTGAGTGATCACTAGATGGAAATAAAAGCCTAAGGGGGTAAGTTATTTCAATTTAGCTTTTGGAATTTCACTATTTGATTCATATGGTAATTAAGGGAGTGCACGTGCTTCTGCCTTCCTGGAAAATAAAATTAGGGGCATTCCTCTAAAACCTGTTAAATGTAAATCTATCCACACTCCGGCCCACAAAGTGAAAACTGACCTGCTCTGAGTTAGAACGCCGTCTTCTCGGGAATACTTTGCAGATTCTTGGAATGGAGGTAGCCGTCCACCCATGGAAGTCCTGTCCAAACTTCACTGCTTTCCAGATGATGCCTCGAGCATTAATACAGGCAGCTTCTAACCCCCAGGGCTTAACGCTGTGCTCAAAAGACTGCATTGCAGAAGTGGAGCAGCCCTGTATGTAGTCTGCGCTTTAGCACGTGTCCAAGCAAATAAAGATTCAGCTCCTTTAATATAATCCACTCATTTGTTTCCTCAATAGACTTTGTAAAGTATCCTAGCTCATTCCTAGGTTTTACATCATAACCATAATCGTCACCGGGTCACGTCACATCTGCTCTGGCTTCTCTCCCTCTGCTCACCCCTTTCCTCTACTTTTTGCCCCCATTTCCTGATCTTCCCCATTTCTTAAAGTCACCAGCCCCTCCCCCCCTCCCCAAATGGCTCTCTGCTTTCCCTCCTTCTCCTTTGTGCTCAATCATTCCCTCCAGTACGACATTCTCGAATGCAGCGGTTCTGAACCGGTGCTCGGCGACAGCCCAGTGGGTCGCCGAGCACCGGCAGGGCTGTCGCGTGGCTCCCGGTCCCTCCCGCTGCTCCTCCTTCCCTGCTGCCGTTGCCGCCGGTGCTATCAGCACGTTCAAGCCCAGCGGGAACGGCAGCGGTGCAAAAAAAAAAAAAAAAAGCTGTGGCATCCGCGGCTGGGCCTTTTCTTCTTCCCGCGCCTGCATTTCCCCCCCTGACCCGGAACAGGAAGTGGTGCGCGGGAAGAAGAAAGGCCGTGCCGCGTGATAAACTAGCAGCGGCCGCTGCAGCATCGGCCCAGTGGCGTAGCCACGGGTGGGCACCAGCCCACCCAACTGGCACCGGAACTGCAAGGCTGTCGCGGGATCCCATCCCCGCGACAGCGAAAAAGAGAACCTACGCCTCGCGCGCCATCACCGCACACGTGGGGAAGCGCGGCTGCGGCCGTATGGCCAACCGGTCTTCCTGTTCGGGGGGGGGGGAGCGGAAGCGCCGCGCGCAGCTTCCGCTTCCTCCCCCAGAGCAGGAAGATCAGCTGCCTCTCCTGCTGCCACCGGCCTCCTGCTATCTTCGGGCGTCGGGCCCTATGGCCCGCCGATCTTCCTGCTTGGGGGGGGGGGAAGCGGACGTTGTGCGCTGCGCTTCCGCTACCCCCCCCCCCCCCGACAGGAAGTTCGGACGCCCGAAGATAGCAGGAGTCCGGTGCAGCAGGAGAGGCAGCTGATCTTCCTGCTTTGGGGGGGAGGAAGCGGAAGCTGTGCACGTGCTTGAATGTGTATGTGTGGATGAGAATGGGAGTGTGTGTGGGTGAAAACTGGAGCCTGGGTGTGTATGTGGGTGAGAATGGAAGCTTGAATATGTGGGTGAATGGGAGCTCGAATGTGTGTATGTGTGGTTGAGAATGGGAGCCTGGGTTTGTGGGTGGGTGAGAATGGGAGCTTGAATGTGTGTATATATGGGTGAGAATGAGAGCCTGGGTTTGTGTGGGTGGGTGAGAATGGAAGCTTGAATATGTGGATAAGAATGGGTGCTTGAATGTGTGTATGTGTGGGTGAGAATAGGACCTTAAATGTGTATATGTATGGATGAGAATGGGAGCTTGAATATGTGTGGGTGAGACTGGGAGCATGGGTTTGTGGGTGAGAATGGGAGTCTGGGTTTATGTGTGTGGGTGAGAATGGGAGCCTGGATGTGCCTCTGTGTGTGCATAAGAATATAAGCCTGGGGAGGGGTGAGAAAGTGAGAACTTGTATGTGTGTCTGCAGAGAATGTGAGCTTGGGGGGGGGGGGGGGAGAGCATATGAGAGTGAGAGCTTGAGTGTGTGAGAGGGAGTCTGTGAGAGAAAGCGTGTATGTGTGTGTGTGTGTGTGGAAGGGAAGAAGACAGTAATAGAAGAAAGACACTGAAAAGGAATTAGGAAATGAGCTATAAGGGAAAAAATGGGAAAAAGAGACCAGGACCAACTGATTAGAAAAATACAAAGATCAGACAACAAAGGTAAAATATATATCTATATTTTGAGATGTTAGCAATTTAAATATAAGCAACACAACCGCTCTCTCAAAATTTAATGACAGGTAGGAGCCGTGTATAAAATCGTAATAATAAGAAGGCTAAAGTACCACAAATCACCCTGAATTATGTTTGTATCATTAAGTAAACCTCATACTTAGGCGTAGATGTGAATGCTATGCTGCATAATTTGGCATTATTTATCAGTAAAAAAAACAACTAGTAGACCTGCATGCCTACAGCCCACCCATGTTAACCTTGTGCCCACCCAAAAAATCAATTCTGGCTACGTCACTGCATCAGCCCCCAAGCTATTGCAGCAGACGGTAATCGGGAAAGGAGAGAGCAGCATGAGCCTCCCGCGATCGATGGAATTCTTCCTTCTTGGCCTGCGGGGGCTAGAGGAGGAGGAGCAGCTACCGTTTGTGCTCGGGGGAGAGAGAGGAAGTGAGTGACAGAAAGAGAGAGAAGCAGCCAGCCAGCCTGTGTGTAAGTGAGAGAATGTGTGTGATTGAGAGCCTGTGTGTAAGTGAGAGAATGTATTTGATCGGGAGTATGTGTGTGATTGAGAGAAACTGGTCAGAGAGCTGATGTATGTGTATATGTGAGAGACAATGAAAGTGACTGCTCAAGGAGATGACTGATGTGTATGTGAGAGTGTGAGACAGTCAGGGATGTGTGTGTGTGTGTGTGTGTGAGAGAGAGAGAGAGAAAAAGCATGGAAGTGAGAAATCTGGGTATGTGAGAAAGCATGGGAGTAAGAAGCCTGGTGTTGTGGGGGTGTATGTGAAAGAAAGCATGGGAGTGAGAAGCCTGATTATGTGAGAGAGAGCATGGGAGTGGGAAGCCTGTGTGTGTGCATGTATATGAGAGAGACTGGTTGGTAAGGTGACGGTGTGACTGGTGTGTATGTGAATGTGAGAGAGAGAATGTGATTCAGGGAATGAGAAGCCTGTGCACGTGGAGAGCGAGCATGGAAATGAGAGAGAGACTGGGTGTGTGTGTGTGTGTGTAACAGAGAAAGTGATTATGGGAATGAGAAGCCTGTGCATGTGAAGAGAGTGAGCATGGGAGTGAGAACCTGGGTGTGTGTGAGACACAGCATGGGAGGGAGAAGCCTGTGTATGTAAGACAGAACATGGAAGTGGGAAGCCTGTGTGTGTGTATGCATGAGAGCAGGTGACGGGTGTGTGTGAGAGAGAGAGAGAGAGAGAATGTGATTATGGGAATGAGAAGCCTGTGCAGGTGAAGAGTGGGCATGGGAGTGAGAAACCTGTGTGTGTGTGAGACACAGCATGGGAGTGAGAAGCCTGTATATCTGAAAGAGAACATGAGAGTGGAAAGCCTATGTGTGTGTGTGTATATGCATGAGAGAGATCAGGTGACTGGTGTGTGTGTATGTGGGAGAGAAAGAAAGTGATTATGGGAATGAGAAGCCTGTGCATGTGGAGAGAACAAGCATGGGAGTGAGAGACTGGTGAGTGTATGTGAGAAAGAGAAAGTGATTATGAGAGTGAGAAGCCCATATATGTAAGTGCAACACGGGAGTGGGAAGCCTGTGTGTGTGTGTATGGCATGAGAGAAACTGTTCAGGAAGGTGACTGGTGTGTTTGTCAAAGACTGGGAGATGATTGGTGTGTGAGAGACAGAAACTGGTCATGGGGGCATGACTGGTATGGTGTGTGTGTGTGTGTGTGAGAGACATGGGCCCTAAGGAAGAGGACCATGAGTATAGAGCTTAGCCACTACTGCTGCTTCTGGTGTGTGCTACAGCCTGCATGGAGGAGGAGTAGGAGAGCTGCTGGAGGGGGTAAGTAAAGGTGGCTTTTTAAGTTTATTTTTCTTGATTGACTGCTATTTTAATTATTTAATATTATGTGATGTGTCTGCTTTTTTTGAAATATTTTATTGGTGTTTGGAGAATTTTTAATAGTTTTATGAGTTTTTAATTGTTGGATGTTATTCTGTTCATAGTTGTTGTGAAACATTTATTCTGCTTATTAGTATAGTTTTACAATTATTTCTGTGGGGATCTATAGCTGCTTGCTAGTTCTGTTTTCCTAATAAGAGGTGTATTGGTTTTTAGGGCCTGATTTAATATTTGTAGTGTTGCCTTTTCATAGATAGGGTTGCTCCTGTTTGAGTGTATTCCATAATACAGGTGTAACTGTGTGTGGATTAGTTTATGTGCATTACTACAGATCCTGGGAGTATGTTAGGTCGGTTCTGTGTCTGTTATAGAGATATTTTACTAGCATGTAAGTGTTTTATCAGTCTTATTTGTTGCATTTTCTCAAGAGGACATGCATTGGATGTAAACTGCTGTCTTTTCATAAGTAGGGCTATTGAGCCTGAAAGTAGAAGGAGTTTGAGTTGCTGTTACTGAGATGATACCAGAACCAGAATATCTTTTTTGTAGAGTGAGTTGAATGGGGAATGTCATAATTCTGCTTTACATCCATTATTGTGGATCAGGGGGGTTCCCGTGGATGCAAACTGTACATTTACATCTAGCCCTGTGACAATCATGGGTCAGTGTGTCACGCATGTGAGAACCATCTGTCAGGTGTGTCCAGACAGGAAAAAGGTTGAGAACCACTGCTCTAATGTATTGTTCAGGACCAGAAGACTTCATTTTCCCTTGCCTCGGGTTTTACAGGTACGTGGAAAAGTGTAAATTAGCAGTTCCTTTTGTCTTAATATGTGGTCCATGTTTTCTAAACGGATTGTCCACAACTAGGAGTGCTAGAAACCCTTTTTTTTAAATTAGGACTATTGGTGTTAATAACCATCCATATATATATATAGATACCGTATATAAGCATTTCATATTTTTCTATGCAAAGATAAGTGAACACCATCAGATTTAATAGTGCACTTTAATACAGATCCTGGCATGGTAGTTGTAGGTTGTAATCTGTCCCAAGAGTCCACCAGTAACCCTCAGGCATTATATTCAACGCCATGCATGGGGACATATTGATCTAGTTTGCTTTATTCATTTAAGATTGGCATAAGCTACCCAATTTTGGGGACAGAAAGTGAACCAATGGGGTGGCAGGACAGCCAATTACACCTGTATACCCTTTTTATAGTCGCTTTCATTCCAATAGAAAAATCAAATGTAGTTAGCTGCATCAGTGTCACTTACAGTCCCTCGGCACTGTGACAACATAACAAGATGACCTTCCGGGATGGAGGTTTTTCAGGCTGGGTTAATGCTCGCCCCCAGTTTTTTTCTGGCTTGCTGACGGCCACAGGAAAGGCATCACTGGGATGAATCAGCAAATGCAATGTTTCCTGCATGTTCCACGTGTGAGGGTTGAGCATGTCTGAACATCCTTTAAGGATTCTGCACTGGCACGCACTGCAGAGGATAGTGTAAGCAACCGGCCTTCAAGGACTTGATGCCTTATGCAAGGACAAGGCGAGGCCGTTTCAAAGCAAATTATTATTATTATTATTTCAAAGGCCAAATACTTTTTGATTTTGTTCCATTTTGTGTGGAGGGGGTCATTTTTGGCTGAAATCTCTAGAAGATAAACAACAAAAGTATCTGGTGGAATTATAAAATGAATCACGTACCATATTAGTCATCAGACAAAACCCATGCAACTGCAGAGCTGAGAGGAGTCAACTGAGGGTTGGCAACAGTGCCAGGTGAACAGAAAGCTACCAGTGGGGATTAGCCTGTTCCAAGAATCTTAAAGGCTGGAGCTTTCAAAACTTGACATTGCCCGATTTGTGGCTTTGTTGATTCTATTTCAACCTTATCCGAAATCTACCTTCTCCTCCTCCTCCTTTTTAGTTTTGTTCCTATATCTTTTATTTCTCGTGTTTTTAAACTATTTGGAATAAAATACAAGACTATAATTCTAGCCACGTCCCTGTATTGGGGATTCTCCTTCCCGGAGTCAGATCTCCAATTTTTGCTTTCTTTGGACTGTATTCTGGCTGGCTGAGTACCACCTAACGCACAGCCTTCTTGCTAAGTTTAACCAATTCCTTTGTTTTGCTGCTGTCTGTCCCGCAGCGAAATCCAGATTTTCCTTCTGGCATGCAGAGGAACATATAAATTGCTTTCGAAATCAAAAGCAAAGTGACGCAAATAAAATGTCATGTAGAAAACCAGCATTTGGGATCTGATGCTGGGCTACACATGTTACAGTCAGACCTAAAAAATAACAGGTAAACTTTAATCTGTTCAGGTTTAGCCATGGGTGCTTCCAACAAATTACTGATTTTATAATCCTGTGTCAAATGTGAAATCAAGGACAATCTGGCCAGAAATGTTCCTTGTGACTCACCTTAATCAGACAGTGCCAGCAATGTTGAACCTAAAAATAAAAGTTAAGGATGAAATTTCACATATACAGGGCCGGTGGAAGCACAAGGCGAACTAGGCAGCTCTCTAGAGTGCCATAGGTTTGGGAGCGGCAGCCTTTTGCTTTCACTGCCCCACTCATATGTAGAAGCAGTACTCCGACTTTTCCTGGTGACTGGACCACAGGAACTGGGCATTCTTCTTCTAACACACTGGGGCCAAAAAGTGAAGTGTGTTGCCAGCCAGCACAGGCAAGAAGAAGGAAGCCCAGTTGTGCCACTAGAAGGAGCAGGAAGCATTGGCCTCACAAGCTGTACAGCATTATCGACTGGACCTACACACGGCTCAAAGGCACAGGAGCAGCATTGGCACTCAGCAGGCCTGTGCAGCCTTAAAGAAATATAGAACCAGCAGTCAAGTCCTGCACAGTGGAAGAGAGGAACAGAAACAGTGGCCAGGCCTGCATGGCTGAAGAGAGGAGCAATAGCTGTGGAAGAGATAGCTTTGTCTGCCTCATAAAAGTAAGAGAGAGAGGAGAAGTCCCAATGCCAAGGAGGAAGCTAGTGATACCTACACTTCCTGGGGGAGAGACAGAATGAGAGTGAGTATATTTGTGTATGTGTGTGAGTGAGAGAGGAAGCAAATCTGAATGCGAGCAAGAGAGAGAGAGAACGTGTGAGAGTGTGTCTATACCTATGTGTGTGAGAGAGCATGTAGAATGTATGAGTGTGTGAAACAGAGCATGTGTGGGAGTGCATGTATGAATGTGTGAGAAAGTGTGTGTGTGTGTGAAAGCAAGAGAGAGTATGTATGCGTATGTGAGAGAGCATTTGGGAGAGACGTGTGTATGTATATGAGCAAGAAAGGAGAAAGTTTGTGTGCCCCCTTCCCCCCTTGCCCAACTAACCAACTACACAATCACAAGGTGACTGGTTGATTATTTGTGGAGGAGGGAATCAAAAGTTTCCAGGTATTTATTTTAATTTAAAATATCCATGCAAGTGTACTGTTAAGTTAGAGGGGAATACCTACACATTCACAGAGCCAGTAGGTCTTAGGGATCTAGCAGGAAAATGATCGGCTTATATGATTAGTAGAGTATTGACAATGCATTTTTCCTTGACTAATGTTTTTTCTATATCCGTTCAAATATCTTGAGACTCACTTGAATTTCCTTAAGTTTATTTATTTATTTATTTAAGGGTTTTTATATACCGCAGTACGTAAAGAAATACATCACCGCGGTTTACATTTAACAATAACTTAGCAACAGGCTTTACATTGACATTATTAATAGGTATTAAATAAACTAAATTCCATATAACAGTTTTGACGGAAAACAGGCTGAACAGACTGTAGACCATCCAATAAAGTATAACATACAATTAAAATATTGATGTAACTATTAAACCTTAACAAACCAACACAAAAACTAAATAGTATCTAAAACAATACCGGTTCTGAGTGTGGATACAATTTCTATATTGCACCGAAGACATTTCTGTTATTTAAAGCTACTTATATAATAAGTAGCTTTAAATAATTAATGACTAAGTATAATAATGACTGAATTGTATGTTAAATGTTAGGTTGAAAACAATATTTTTCCTGTTTCTTATTAAGGACTCAGTCATTATGAGATTTCTTAAATGTTTTGTTTATTGTAAACATTTTGAAAAAGTAATAAATAAAGAATTAAAAAAAAAAAAAAAAAAAAGTTTCCAGGTATGGAGATTTTTTAAATTCTTATTTTAATTGTTATTTGAAATGTCTGCTGCTTTGAAATATTTGATATTTGGGAAATTTGTATATGAGGTTTTAATTATTGGATGCTATTCTGTTTGTATGCTATTTTGAAATATTTTTTAATAGTATAGTTTTACAATTAAGATTGTTTTATATTTCTTGATTTTATTGTTTGTTGTTTTATGAGAAATCGTGATTTTCTCTTTTTCTATGTTGCACTGCATACAGAGTCTGGCTTGTTGCGCTTTCTAATTATGGTTTCTTTATTCTATATTAGCTGAGAGTCCTGTGTTCTGCATATGTGACTGAGGTGAGGTATTCTGCTAGTGAGTAATTTCTATGTAGAGATGTGAGGCAGCCTGACTTGCTTTGTTTTCCCAATAGGAGGTGTATGGGTGTTTAGGGCCTGGTGTAATATTTGCAGTGTTACCTTTTCATAGGTAGGGTTGTAACTGTCTAAGTGCTGGTAGTTATGTGCTGTTCTGGTATGGTGAGCAATAATGACCCAGTGGTTTACATGTTACTCTCAACAACCACATAAAACATAGTATTAAATGAGAGAAATTACTGCAATGTAAGCCCATCAAAAAAATGATGTAAAAAATGTTATCAACATTCAACATAAACATGAGAAAGCCTTTTATTACAAACACAATATAATACAACAGAATATATATGTATACATCTTAAAACTATTTTAATTAATATCATACAAAACTCCCAAAAAGACACACACATCAACTCTCATATAATCTCATACATTCACATCCCCCCCTTTCAAAAAAAGGCATAAGTTCAAAAATTAATATCCAGCAATAATAAATTCAAGCGTTTCCTTTACAATTTTGAGATGATTCATACAGTGCCCCTGGATATCTTTCACAACAACTTGCAATTTCACTTTTTAATCTTCTTATTAAAGTGCTTCTTCAATCTTGCTCTCACATCTTGCCCTCATTCTTGCTCTCAATGTTTATCCGTTTTCTTGTGAGGGTTACTTCTTCAATCTTGCTCACAAGTTTTGCCCTCAAGCTTACTGTTCACACTTTGCCCAACAAGGTGTTGTGCTTCCAGGCCGCGTCCGCTCCGCAGCCGGTCCTGCTCACCTGGCCCGACCGTCTACCAGCTCCGCCTTGAGTCCCTGCACTGCTCGGCCGTGGCCTCCACAGGTGTCCCTGGCTCCCTTGCAGCCTTCCTCCTCGCAGTTTTCCTTGCGCCAGGCTTGGCATCCTCCTCGGTGTTGGTCCTGCCCCCTAGCATGCGCGCGTGGAGCTCTCCCCGAGTTAGAGTCAAGCGCAGGAAAACTTCGGGTGGCGCCCGAGTCTGATGTCACTTGAGCAGGGTATTTAAAACCAGCCATTAGCTCATTGCCTTGAGAATCGGTCGTACACTCCGGTGTCTCTAGTTTGCCTTCCAGCGTTTCCTGTTCCAGTGTCTCTTGTTCCAGTGTCTCCCGTTCTAGCATCTGCTGTGTCTCCTGTTCCATCGCCTCCTGTTCCTTCGTCTCTCCATCCCTGGTAGTACCCTCCGGACTAATCTCACAGTATTGGTCATTGCTTGCTCCTCACCATTCTTGAACCGCTGACTGGAACCAGACCTCTGCCTGAACACTGACCATTCTTGACTGCTGCCTGGAACCGACCTCTGCCTAAACACTGACCATTCCTGACCGCTGCATGGAACCGACCTCTGCCTGACCATTCTTGACCGCTGCATGGAACCGACCTCTGCCTGCACACTGACTACTTCCGGATTGACTAAAGGTACTGACCCCTGCTTCGGCTGACCATTCTGATCTACTACTCTGGCCTTCATCTCACTATTCATTCGGACTCTCTGTTCTGGCCTCCTGTGACAACTAGACATTCTGGTTTGGACCTCGACCACACACCCTTGTTCGTGGTGGGCACGCCTCTACCCTTCCTCTCCAGGAGATCCTGCGAGACCCACCTAAGACCAGGCGGCCCGGGTAACCAAGGGCTCAACCTGAGGGAACCCCGGGTTGCTATTGGTGAAGCTCCAGCGAGCCTCTGTCTCCTCCTGTGCTCCGCATCCTGGTGGCAGGCACTCTCCGGGTCTGACCGAAGGGCCGTACCAATCCTGCACCGGGCCAAGGGTCGATCTCCAGCGCAACACAAGGGACCCTTGTTTCGCCCTAACTGGACTTCCTCAGTGAATACTTACACTATAAATACACATACATAACCATTAATTTCATAATTCTTAAAAAATAAAACAAAAAAAACAAGTTATCATTAAACACTATTACCTCAATTCTTAAATGTGTAGCAACCATTGTCTCCATAATCTTCAAATGCGGCAATCCCACTTTCACTTTAATCCGCTCCAAACCGCTATTTTCACAAAGTCTTAAGACCATAAATTTTACTCCTACAACGTGAAAAAATAAATTATTTTATTTCAAAACTAACAAATTCAATAAGGATATAAATATATATATTTTGCTGTTCGATGTAAAACGCCTCCCCAGGCGTCTGTTTGCGTTACACTGTGAACCGATGTGATATCCCTGATGAATGTCGGTCTATAAAAATTTTAAATAAATAAATAAATCAATCAATCCATAACAGAATATGATCAAACTCACCAGTGAGGTGACTGCAATTAAGGATGAAATTGAACAAGAAACTCATGCTGTACCGAACACTTTTCCTAAAGAGGTGTATCAGGCACAGTTATTGGAAATCCAGAAGCAACTGGACACTTTTCGAGCTGATGCAAGGAAAGTTAAATTGAATACATTTTATAGAGATGGAAAGGGTTATATGTCTGAAAACATTTATTCTTGGATGCAAAAACATAAGAGAGGTAGCGCAACGAAAAAGGGTGACTTTTCATCATTGAGTGATTCCTCTGACGATGGTAAAGGCCCCTTTGAGTAGTAACGCTGCCTCTAAAAAAGTGTCCTTTGCTGAAGGGGGTAACCACAATGATAATAGAATGGAGAGGATACTGTTTTTGAGATCTCACAATAAAAATATAACCACTAGTAATTATGACTCTCGCCCTTTTCACAGGTCCCGTTACAACTGATATAAACGACATTGAATTTGGCTGAACTTTCTGTGTTTAATTTGTCATCAAAACTTTTGTCAACCTCAGTGTTATCTGTATTGAATAAAGGGTTTTCATTTATACCAACAGAGAGAGATATGCCTTTGCCATTCGAGTTGAGTTAAAACATTTTTTCAAAGACTAAGAGATTTTTTGGGGGTTCAAGATTATAGTTTAAACAATCAGTCTAAACTGTACAGTTGGATGCCCAGTGAACCTCCACATCCATTAGTAGTTGCTTTTGAGGCTTTGGTTCTTCAGGACTTAGATTTATTGGAATCCAAAAAAGAACGGGTTAAATTTAATTTAACTAAGAAAGAATTTTTGGCTAGTTATACGACCACAGATAAAGGTGGATCTGTTGTGATAGATGAATGTAAATATACTCAGGAAGCCTTAGAACAATTAAGTAATTCAGAGGTTTATCGTGTTTTGGATTATGACTCTACTTGTACTTTACAGTCGGATATTAAGCAAATTTTAGATCAAGCATTACAGATCCAGATTATTTCGGATAAGGAACATGTTTTTTTTGTTTGAACTGTTTCCAACTGTACCATATTTTTAAACAGTTCCTAAAATTAATAAGACTTTGGAAAACCCTCCGGGGAGACACATAGTCTCTGGGATAGGATCTGTTTTTGAAGCTGTGGCCAAGTTTGTTGATACATTATTACAACCATTAGTTGTTAAGGCTTCATCATATTTATTTATTTATTTATTTATTGAGTTTTATATACCATCGTTCGGTTTTGCCATCACAACGGTTTACAAAGTTTCGAGGTTAACAGAGTGTTCAAAAGATTTGTGCAAGAGTTAACATAGTTATTATAGCCTTTATAGTATTTCGGATGTCGAGCTATACATGTTATATTACGTGCTTACATTGGTTCCACAAGGTTACATAGAGCAGGTAGGGGGGGGAAGTAGTGAAAGAGAGTTATTGGGTGTTTTGGTAGGCTTTGGTGAACATCCATGTTTTAGTTCTTTTTGATGGTTTTTAAGTTTTGTTGTGTTCTAAGTTCGGTTGGGAGGGTGTTCCAGAGTTTTGGGACTTCCTAGGGAAATGGCTCTTTTCCGAGTTGAGGTAAGTTGTTTAGATCGAGTAGGAAGAATTTTTAAGAGACCCTTGTTAGTTGAGCAGAGGTTTTGGTTTGGTGAGTGTAAGAGACACCACAGATTTTATCCAATCTTTGGATCCTGTGGTGGAAGTTGACATGGACGGTATTTTAGTTTCAGCTGACATTGCCTCTTTATATATGAATACACCGCAGAAGGAAGTCTTATGTATTATTCATCAGGCATTAGAGACATTGGAATTGCAACCGGGGCGTTTTCATATGCTTCTTCAATTAGTTACCATTGTGCTCACATGCAGCTGTTTCACGTTCAAGTCAGACTTTTATCAACAGATTAAGGGAATCCCTATGGGAGCTCCCTTAGCACCATCTATAGCAAGGTTATACGTCACTTCCTTTGAAGAAAAGTTTGCTTACTCTTCACATCTCTTCCAATTTATTAAGCTTTGGAGGCGTTATATTGACAATGTGTTTTTCCTGTGGACAGGTGGGGTAGATATGTTACAGTCTTTCGAAATATGGATTAATGGCTTGGATCCAAATTTAAGATTCTCTTTTCAACATCATGAAACTAAGCTGCCTTTGTTTGGATGTCATGGTATTCAAAGGTAAGAAATTGCCACACTGGGTCAGACCAAAGGTCCATCAAGTCCAGCATCCTGCTTCCAACAGTGGCCAATCCAGGCTACAAGTACCTGGCAAGTACCCAAAAACTAAGTATATCCCATGCTACTGATGCTAGTAATAGCAGGTAATGGACTTCTCCTCCAAGAACTTATCCAAACGTTTTTTAAACCCAGCTACACTAACTGCACTAACCACATCCCCTACCATTAGTACTTCAGTTTATTGTAAGCCAACCGACAGAAATACGTTGTTGCATTTCAATAGTTTTCACCCTCATCGTATTAAAGAAAATATTCTGAGTGGCCAATTTTTGAGATACTGGCGGTTGTGTTCTTCAATTGCCATGTACCAACTGCATTCTAATGAATTAATACAAAGGTTCATTAGTCACGGGTATCCTTGTCGATGTGTTAAACAAGCACACAAAATAGGTTTGTATGCTGATCATCAAAATTTACTTATTAAGAATAATAAGGAATCTATTTCCTGCATAATTTGTACATTGCCTTATTTTGCTTGTATGACACAGGTGAAGCATCATTGGCCTGTATTGGCATCTCTATCCAATTTTATAGAGAAACCAATTTTGCCGTCAAAAAAGGGAGGAATTTAAGAAGTAGACTGGTTCAAGTTTCAGATGGGCTAGGCGTTTGAAAAGAGGTTCAAGTATAAAACAGAAGTAAGGTTGCTAAGTATGTAATCACGTATTATGTATTCAGCAGTTCTCTCATAAATGTTTATCTTATCCTTATGTGATATGGCCTTGCTCTTATATTTATCTCGGGCAAACTAAACGAGAAATTAAGCAATGGATCGTAGATCAAAAGAAAATGTGCCTTTAGTGTCCTATTGGTTAACTGCTTCTCATGTGGTTGCCAATATTAAATTTTTTGTTATCTAACAATTAAAAATGACACAAGGGGGTGATGTCTCTCGTATGTTACACCAATGCGAACAGCTTTTCGTTTATTTATGGCATACAATGGTGCCATTTGGTCTCAATGATGATATTGAGTGGTCTGTGTTCATGTACTGTTTCATGGGTTTTTGATTGATTAATTGAGAGTCAAAGATTATGTCATTCTAAATCTGTTTTTTTATTGGTTGAGTGGAGTTTAAAAACCTTTGTGAATGATGTAATGCACGTCGGCGTTTCTAGTATTTTGTTGAGATGAGCGTGACAACATTTTTCTCACTGGTGAGTTTGATCGTATTCTATTATAGATTTGTATATAGACCCTTATTGAATGTTAGTTTTGAAATAAAATAATTTATTTTTTCACTTTGTAGGAGTAAAATTTCTGGTCTTAAGACTTTAGGCGATAAATATGAAAATAGCGGTTTGGAGCGGATTAAAGTGAAAGAGGGATTGATGCATTTGAAGATTGTAGAGACAATGATTCTATACATTTAAGAATTGAGGTAATAGTGTTTAATGGGAACTGTGGGTTTTTTTGTTTTATTTTTTATTTTTTAAGGATTATGAAAAGGGTTATGTATATGTATTTATAGTGTAAGTATTCCCTGAGGAAGCCCAGTTAGGGCGAAACAAGGGTCCCTTATTGGGCAAAGTGTCGAGAGTAAGATAGAGGGCAAGATGTGAGAGCAACTTTAATAAGAAGATTAAAAAGTGAAGTTGCAAGCTGGGTAGAGTGAAAGATATCCAAGGACACTATATGAATCATCTTAAAATTGTAATAGAAAAGTTTGAATTTATTATTGTTGGATATTAATTTTGTACTTATGTCTTCTTTTTGAAATGGGGGGATGTGATTGTATGAGATGATAAGATAGCTGATGTGTGTCTTTTGGGGAGTTTTGTATGATATTAGTTAACAATAGTTTTTAAGATAGAACAAAATGTATATATCTATATATTATATTGTGTTTTGTAATAAAAGGCTTTCTCATATTTAAGTTGAATACTGATAAACGTTTTTACATCATGTTTTGATGTGCTTACATTGCAGTAATTTCTCTCATTTAGTACTGTATTATATACACTGTTCTGGTATGGGACATTTACTATATTGTAAATTGTAATTCATTTTACTCATGGCTTTCTGAAGGCAAAGCCCACCCCCAACACGTTACAATAGACATGTAAAAATTCAATATTATGTGAAAATACAAACCAAATTGTGTCAAGAAATAGAAGAATAACTATGCTTCATAAAAAAAAAGGTCCTCTATTAAAACAATTATGCTTTATTTGAATTTAATTGTGGACATACTGAAAATAGATATGACCATCATACTAGGCACTACCGGCAGATAAGTCTTCATTTGCCTTAGATTTAATCAGTAGTCAGATCAAAATGTTATCCATATCTTTTTTTTTTTTTTTAATTCTTTGCAATTAAAAATAGCAAATTTCTGGCTTCTAGTAGTGATCCTATTTGCTAATGGAAACCTCTTACATGGGTCTGTGTTTTGAAGAGCTGGGTCTGCGTCGGAGATCATCTTGAATTTGGAAAGAAGGCTTTGTGGATTGGTAAGAGACACGATCGCGGAGCATTAAATGACCCCCGACGCAGATCCAGCCCCAAAACACCGTTTCGACATCTACTGTGGCTGCGTCAGGGGAATCAATTCATTGAGCCCAGAAGCCGAGTGTCCTTATAAATACAATGAAGCATTGTGCTGTTCTTTTAGTTGGTTGCACAATGAAATCACTAGTGCCCAGTGCATTGGGATCCTAGCAGCTTGGCCAGTCCGGTAAGGATGAGGATACCTCAGCCCCCTGAATTTACTGTCTTAGAGCCAGCCAGATAGGGGGAACTAAACTGGAAGACTGCAAATTACGTTTGGTTTCTTTTCGGGCCTCAAACGCACGACGAGAAGCCGAAAAGCGCTGCGGTGCATTTTGCAGGCCGCGTCCGCGCCGCCGCTTTAAAAGAAGCTCCACGCGGGCTCGTTCCTTTCCTGATTGTTTGCGAGGCTCGCAGGGGTCAGAGCCTTGCTCAGATCACGCAAGGCTTCGGTGTCCGGCGCCCGAGTAAACAGAATCTCCCGAAAAAGGCTCTCGCGTTCCAGCTGGCAAGGGAACCTGCCAAGATGCGAATGCACTGAGTCACAGCTTTCCGACGGGTTCCTGGTTCATTGTGAGTTACTTCGAGCCTGCTTCCTGGCCAGGGCTTTTTTTTTATTTCTGGTGAACCCGGATTAGACCTCGGGACCTCTTGAAGCTCAGGTCACGGAATATTGGTTTCCTTCTTCCATTTCGGACAGGCCATGCGCCTTGAGCAAATCGCACAGAGGCCAGGGGTTTGCAGCCGGGATAGATTTAATTTTCTTAAGCTACGAGTGGCAAATCACCGACCTGTTTGTATAAAGAGGTGGAAGATAATAAATGCCTTGTGAAAGGGGAAAACGGCTCTAGATCCTGTTCGCCTGAGCTTCCAGCACTGTTAGGGCTGCGCTCTGGTAGGGAACTAGCGCCATGCACAGCCAGCCAGGGATTAATTGCCCCCTCGCGCCATGCACCTAGGTGCACAACCACCCAGGGATTAATTGCCCCCTCCCGCCATGCACCTAGGTGCACAGCCAGCCAGGGATTAATTGCCCCCTCGCGCCATGCACCTAGGTGCACAGCCAGCCAGGGATTAATTGCCCCCTCGCGCCATGCACCTAGGTGCACAGCCAGCCAGGGATTAATTGCCCCCCTCGCGCCATGCACCTAGGTGCACAGCCAGCCAGGGATTAATTGCCCCCTCTATGTCATATCCTTTCTCCCAGGCATTATAGGGAGGGCCGTGGGCAGGGGCCACTCCCGAGCTCTGTTCTGGGCCTTAAATCCAATCACTAGGTGTCACCATTCTGCAGTGTCCCCATCCCCCGCCAAGACAGAGGGCGGAAAGACATTGACCCCCCGATCAAAGCCAAGTCCCTTCACCTGGGACTGCACGGGCTCACAGGGCCGGCCTCCCGATCTATCTGCCATTCACATAGGAAAAGACCGCATCCCCTGGGAGGGACGGATTTTCCTCCACGGATCTGCCCTGCCTGCGTCGCGTGGCGCTGTGGTGGTGGTGGTGGTGGTGTCGGCCACTGCTCCATTGTTCCCTCTGAGCTGAACGCGTGAGCCATCGCTCACAGGTTTTACATGGTCCCTCACATACATTTTTTTTTTTTTGTGCTGTATACAGAAATGCAACGGTAATACTGGCGCTCAAAATTATTAGCTTAAAAAAAATAGCAACTCACGAAAAAAAAAAAAAAATGTTGCACACCCCTAGTTCTGAGGGCTGCCGCCGGTCTCTGGACTGCATTAGTTGGTCTCGTAAATAGGAAGCTCCTGGCCGATTTCACTGCAGCGCGCGAGGGCAGCTCTGGCAACCTGAGGGCCACGACCTTCGTGTTTCTCAGCAGGGACAGAGCCCGAGCAGTGGGAAAATGGGAGTCTGTGTTATTTTTTTCACAACAAAACCCCTGACAGGCGGAGGCAGCTTCCCCAGGGCCGCCGCTGGGATCTGTTCAGTGACCCCCATAAATAAAGATAATTGCAAATCTGGTTTTATTAACGTGTTGCAGCCCTGATCTTTACGTTAAGCAGTGCAGCAGGAAAAGAGCTGTCTGGCGGGCGATGCCCGTCGAAAAGCTGAGTCTGAAAAAAAAAACTGGTTTGCCTGGGACTTGGAAGGAGATTCTTTCTGTAACGCCAACTCCTGTACCAACAAGGGGTAGTTTTACCTAAACATCAGCAATGCCCATTGCTTGGTATTTAAGGGAAAAATAAAACATATATATATATATATATATATCTGAAATCTTGCCCACCGTATGCAAATACTATTGCCTCTTATTCAAAAGCCAGCAAACAGTGATCTGAGTAACAGAGAGCTTGGCTGCGCACAGCAGGCAGAGGCCTATGAATGCCTGCTGTCTTGTTTTCTCACTTTAGTAAATACTAGAGATGTGAATCGGAACCAGAATCGGATCCGATTTCAGTTCCGATTCACATCTCTAGTAAATACCAGCAGTGGGATCGTCTGAGAACATGCGTCATCATTTGGGGCCTCTTGCGTACTGACGTCAGCGCCAGGGGAAGGGTGCGAGGTGCACGCCAGAGCAGGATTCCCCCCCCCCCCAGGCTGCCAGCTGCCTGCCCACAGCCCCCTCTGCCTGCCCCTAGGACGTCCTGCAAGGACGGGTGGGGGGCGAAGCAACAGCGAAATCCTAGGAATAATTAAGCAAACCGCGAGCCATGAACGGCTGAGGCGGGGGAGGACAAATGACCCTCTTTGCGCTCCTCTGTGGGCACTCGGGCAAACTTCACCTTAGATGAAGTAAAAAAAACCCCACACAACTTAAATCAAAAAGCCCGGCGTTGTAATGCCGAGACTGAAACCTGTAGAAGGAAGGTATATTCCGAGGCTGTCCAAGAGGCGTGATCTTCACTCAGGACTGAAAGGAAGTTAGAATCAGTCCCCACGGACTTGAGAACCCAGTCCTCCCCCCCGCCCACCTCGGAAAGCCCTAGACTGGGACTGGGACCCCATTTCACAGGCACTCTAGGTCTCTCATTCCAGGGCCTTTGAATGATTCCCCCCCCCCCCCCCCCCCCCCCAATCTTGGCGGCCCAGCTTCGTACATCTATCTGTGCCTCTGCAACCAGGCACCCCAAATCCAGACACCCCACAACCTCTAACTCGACCTCCCCCCCCCCCCCCCCACCACCACCACACACATATACACACTGTGCCTTTCCCCTGTTCTCGCCACTACATCTCCCCACTTTCTACTATGCCTCCATTCTCTAAACTCATCCCCCTACTATGGCCCCCCCCCCCCCACTACTTAAGCGTATTCACCCCCACCCACTTACCTAACCTCCCACCCACTCCCTAAATTCATCTACCTTCCCCAATCACTCACCTACCCCCACCTCACTCTCCCACCACTACCCGCCTACCTAACCCCCATCCCACATCTCCCATGCACTGCCCTACTCAAAAGGATGCAGAGGTGAGTGGGTGAGGACCGGGTGGTTGGATAGCTGGATGGGTGGGGAAATAAACAGATGAGGGAGAAGGTTAGTGTAGCTTGCTTGTCCCAAGGCGCAGTCTCGCTGCCTCGGGGGCCCTGGCTCACTTGGGCCTGGACCAGAGAGTCTCTAATTCTGTTAAAAAAAAAAAAAATGGAATAAAGTTAACTTTACTTCCATTCAAGCGCAGTTTTTTACTTCCAGTTTAGTGCATAATTGTAATTGTTGTGCACCGTGCATCCCGTTTGCTTATTAAATCAGAGGTAAAGTTAAAATTTATCATGGTAGTGATATGATAAAAATGTGGCGTGTCCAAGGCACCAACCGCATCTTCTTAAAGGGGAACAAACTGCCCCCACCTGCCAGTGGTCCACTCCTCGGGTGCCTGCAGAGAAGAGAAACTGTGGGCCACATTTACTAAAGGGGGTCTGTTGGCATTTGTATCCCAGGCCTCCAAACGGCAGGTCTTATTCTGCCGGGTAATGGGATGCAAGGAGCAGGACAAAGCTTGAGGCGACCGCGCTGCGAGCGGGCGGTATGCGGGGAAATATTTCAAGGAGCATGCATGGGACGGGAGAGGATTAGGGGAACCAGCTCCTGGCTCCTGCAAACCGCTGGATCCTAGAGAAAATCTTGGCCCTCGAGGGAGGAGAGGTCCGGTGCGTTGCGTGCAAAGTCAGTACAGTCTTGTCCCTGTGTGGTCTGGGGGTAGAGGCGGGGTGGGGGGGGGGGGGGGGGGGTTGCGTGTGTGGTCTCTCCAGGCCTGCTAACTGCCTGCTCAATGACCACGTCTGTTTACTTTAGCTCTCTCTCTCTCCAGCAACTGAGCGTTGACGCTGTCTTCCTCCAGCTGGGCCGGCTCAGGACCCCGGCCTGCATCAATACAGAAAGATTTGTGCGACTCGCCATCCACAGGGGGCTGCCAATGGACTGCAGCGTAAACCAGGGCGAACGGTTTATGAACCATTTTTCTCTTCACATCATTTCGCCCCTTCCTCTCGCCAAAACAGTGCAGGCTGATAAATCTCGCCAGCTGAGCGCTGGCGGAAAAGGGCTTCATGTCATCAGGTTTAGTGTGAAAAAACAAACAGTGCGTGGGTGGGTGCACAAAAAACAGAAGGCACGTATATGTGTGTGTGTAGATATATATATATTATAGATAGATGCCAACACTGAGGATATAGAATTCATTCTCGTGGCAGAGAAGGGAGACATACTGAGGCTAATCATATTTTCGCCGGTCACACCAATTCAACAACACCCCATTCAGCTTCCACCCCTCTATTGGGGGCCTGACCTTTGCCTAGAAATGGATCACCCGTGAGGTTAGTGCACAGAAACTGGGTTTAAAAGGCTCGACGTCTGCAAACACAAATAACCTGTCAAAAGAGAATTCAGCACACGATAGGGATGGGAGAAACTTTAAAAAAAAAAAAAGGCCTGCGTATTCATGTTGTGGGGACTGCTCGGAAGACTCTGCCCGTCTTGCGTTGCACAGACCTAGGGGCCTGATGTACTATAAACAGGGGATGGGGGAGATAAAGGCTAGTGGAGCAGGCCCTGAGGGCACATAGGCCTTCTGCCCCTGTGATGCAGGGTATTTATTCCTGGAGAAACAGCAAAATAAAAAAAACCACATATTCTCATCACCCACAGGCCAAGCATAAACTGGGTGGGATAAATTATATTTCTAGAAAGTTCCTTTTTACTCAGAGAATACTCAGAAATTGTAATTTAATTTGTAACTTAACAATATTACAGCAGCTGGATCACGTTTACAAGATTTTTCTTTCTTTTTTTTTTTTACTTTAGTCTTCCTCACCAACACAGCATTAAAAAAAAAAGCCAGAAATAGAAATACGGGATTGATTAATCCTGCCAAGTTGTACTGGCCTGGGGTCCATCGTTGCCATGGAGCACACTGGGGCTCTTAACTCCTGAGAGTTTATAATCGGAAAAGAAGACAAAAGTAAACAGAAAAAAAACCCTAAAATAGTAACCTTCCACTGTAATGATATAAAAATATAACATCAGGATGGGGATATTCTGCTCCCAACATACCAATGTTAAAGGGGGCAGGGGGACAGATTCGCTCATTATAATTAATGACTTTTCAGATTAATGCAGGACATCACAGACGGGTCATTAATAACCTGAGGAGATAAGCAGTGCACCTTCCACCAGAGCAGACTGGATTCCTCTGCTCATCGCTCGTCAGTGGGGGATCAGCCTGAGGCCTCGGGTTTGGGTCCAAATAGTTCCTCCTGCCCAACAGAGTCCGGTATGAAAGTGGTAAAGACGAGACCCACCTAAAGTTCTGAGCGCTGGGCCAGGCCGAGGCTCAGTGCCATGAGGAAGACCCGACTTCAACTCCTGGGGACAGACCGGGGATTGCTGTGGAGGCAGGTTTCAAAGCCTTGGGGAGATAAGGGAGTCCCAGCCCTTCCTCCACAGTGACACCTGTTGGCTGCAATCAGGGCAAAGGCCTAATCAAAGCTCCAGAGGGATTCACAGCCTGGGGCTCCCAGGACCATCGCTGCAATGGCTCAGTCACCCTGGCTAGTGACAAGCAAAGGTCCATGACAGCCTAACAGAGACTGGTTCTGCCTGAGCTGGAAGAGAACGAAACAACTGGGCAAAAATGCAATTAAAAAATAGAATAATTCTTAGGGGTGAGGTGCAGGGAGCAACCTGAGCTTTTATTATAGATTGTTTCTAAGATAAATGACAATCTGGAAGAATATCTTCTGCTTAGGGATGTTTCCTCTTTCTTTAGATACCAGAAAAAGCTTCGTGTTCACCTGTTCAGGACTCACAGATAGATAGATAGATTGACAGACATATAGATAGACATAAATGGATAGATAGATAAATAACTAGACAGACAGACACATGGACAGATAGATATACAGATAAATGGATAGATAAATAGATATACAGATAAATAAATGGATGGATAAGTAGATAAGATAAATAGATATACAAATCAATAGATACATAGATATACAGATAGATAAGTAGATAAATGGAAAGATAAGATAAATGGATAATATAGATCAACAGATAAATTGATAGATATACAGCTAGAAGAATGGATAGATAAATAGATATACAGATAGATAAATGGATAGATACACAGATGAATAGATAAATAGACATAGATATACAGATAGATAAATGGATAGATATACAGATCAATAGATAAATTAGTAGATAAATATACAGATGGATATACAGATACATGAATGGATAGATAAATAGATATACAGATAAGTAGATAAATAAGATAAATAGACATAGATAAATGGATATGCTGATAAATAGAAAAATGGATAGATATACAGATAGATAAATGGTAGATAAGATAAATAGATATACAGATCAATAGATATACAGATAGATAAATAGATAAGATAAATAGACATAAATAGATATACAGATAACTAGATAAATGGTAGATGTACAGATCAATAGATAAATGGATAGATATACAGATAGATGAATGGATAGATAAAGAGATATACTGATAAATAAACAGACATAAATGGATAAATAGATAAACAGATAGATAAATAGTTATGCAGATACATAGATATTGGGGAGGGGGGCTGCTTTGTTTTGCTCTTCTGTTTTGGAGCCATTTTACTTCTTTTTCACTTTACAGCCTGAGCACTGTGTGTAGGCTCAGGGCCGCATCTCCGGGATTTCGCCTTCGGAATATGCCGTCCTAGGCACTTGCCTGTGTTGCCTAGTCCTAAATCCAGCTCTGTGTGCAGGCTTCATTGCCCAGAGCATCGGAAAGGAATAGTAACGGATGTAAGGGTGATACCGTGCAGACGCTGCATATTCTGGCAATCCTTGGAAGTGCTTGAGGTGCTGACTATTAGCAGAGCAGAGGTAAGACAGCGTTTGATGACGCGAGGTCCCTTAACGGGATGTACTGTCACTTTAAAACGACACGACAGCATCGGTGATATATTTGTGGCATCATTTTCTGTTTACCATCCAAAATGAGACAAAAAGCCATCACATACTGGGGATTTTTTTTTTTTGTTTCTCTCAGCTGGTACTTATGTTCTAGCACACGCATTAGACAGGAGCTGCAAAAATAGTGCACTGTAATTGAAATGAACGAAACAAACGAAAAAGGTGAAACAAAAAACTGAAATAAAATAAATGGGAAAAAAAAAAATGAAAAGACATTTTTTTTCCATGACCGCTGTTCCCTTCTTTCATATACAAAATGGTGCATAGCAGGGAGCAAGGTGAGCCTGCAGTTATGCAAAGGCTGTTCTGTATTTCTTCTGAGGACACAAAAATAATATTGTAATTGATGCATTATTCTGCATATTGTGTGCTTAGGGCCACTCACATCTCCTTCCTGATGTACTGCAATTTTATTTAATTTAAATGTAGTCTAGAAAATGAAAGCTTACTTATTAACATTGCTGTGGAGTTTGGGGGGGGGGAATACCTAAGAGAGATACAATGACAGAACGGCCACAGTGTTTTTAGCCCTAGGTACGATTGTCCAGAGAAAGGAAATAACCCGAAATTGACGTCTGCATCTACAAAATCGTGGCCTGCTTCTGGGCGCCAGTGTCAATACCTGAACATAAGTAAATGTGTGACCCTTCCCCTTTAACCTTCCGTGACAGGGGCTGAGTGCCAGCTGGGACCAAGCCAGTCGGTCAAACCAGATTCCAGCTGCACAGCTTGCAGAATGTGAAATGGCCCCAAATTCTTATGCTTCCCTCCAGACATCTACTTCAGAAGGATAAAAAGTGGTTTTGAATTCCCCGGAGTGTGGTCCAAAGAAAATGTAAATGAAACTGTCAATATATTTATTAATAATAATAATAATAATAAAAAACAACTCACACCATTTGCAAACAGTATTCTGTAACATCTGGTTTTAAAAAAGCAGGTACCCCAAAATAGAGACATAAAAAATCTTATTTCTCTCACTGTTGCATTTGATAATTTCACAAAAGAAGAATGGCAGGATGTGAAGTCTTAGGAACACAAAATAACCACTTTTGTGTGCCTGATTCTTTTTCGATTGCTGCATTGACCTTTTGCCAGGGATTTCATTCTCTCTCTCTCTCTTGTTTTCTCTCGATATAATTATTCTGCACCAATCAATTCACTGAGGAAAGTCTTCAGTGGAAACTCTGAATGCAAAACATTTTTTTGTGTGTGTTTCTCATTTCCTCTTCTACGATCCTTGGCACTTTCATAATTTAATATACAGATTCTCAAGACAGACTTAGTCACTGCTTAAAGCAAAATATTCTACCTGGACAATAAATTGAACTCTATTACCCGAAAAAGCTCTTTTTTTACCCATAATTTAGCAACCATGAATACAGTTGAGCATAGTTTTATCATGAATTTAATAGATTTGTTTAGCATTAATTACCCTAATAATATAAATTGGGATTATTCTGCTATGTTAGATGGTGATAGAACATATTGGGAAAAATTGTGGATCTGAAAGATTTGAGGAATAGAGACAAACAGAATTCTTTTTATTTGTATATTAACACAAAGTTAAAATATTTTTGAACAAAAATGTTTTAAAAGCAAATAGAAAAGATAAGCTATGCACCAGAATCAAAACAAAAATGCAAGGCTGAACAAGCGCACCAAACCCCAAAGTAAAGAACGCTATGGAAAATATGTTTTAGAAGGATTCTCTACTCCAGCTTCATCTTACACGTTTTCGCTTCAGAAGAGAAACCCACATAGTGACTCTTAGAATAAACAAGGGATAAATCAAATCCAAACACAAATAAATGAATTTCCCAGTTTTTAGCCTTGTTTATTCCGGCGAGGCAAATGCCTTTCACTGTAATCAACACAGTGCAACGCAGGGATTAGCGAAAGTCTTGAAAATGTTCCCTTTTTAGAAATGTCGGATGTTAGATATACAAGCTGAACAGCAACCTGTTGGCTTGGCATTGTTCTCCTAAATCTCCGGGACTGACATCTTAACTGTCTGGGTGTACAGAACACAGCTAAAGGCGGATTGCTTACTGCTCAGAAGGGGATTGTTGGAAGACGGTAGACAAGAGATTGCTGATACTGATGTGCTGAGCTCTCAGAAGCTCGTACAATTATTAACAAGTGAAGAATCCCGGCCCTTCCAGTAGTGTGTGTTCGTGACGTCAGCAGCAGCTCAATGGTTCCGTTGTTGAGGATGTGTTGTTGGAAGGAATCTCTCCGCAGCCTGAGCTCATGTGTTCAGCAGAGCACAGGATGGTCAACATAGAAATATGACCAATATTGCTGCCTCTTTCCTCACCCTCTCTCCCCCAACACACACAAGAAGCTCTGGATTTTGTTAAGGATTCTGAGTGCAGATTTTCAGGCCATGAAAGGAGAAAGCTGATCTTGAAGTTTCCATTTGAAATTGAAGGACATATGTCCATAATGAAATATTTCCTAACATTTCAGGCCAAGTCAGTAATTCATGGTGGCATGTGGCCTGTGAAAATAGAGCCCCCTTCCCCCCTTTCTCCCACCCACAGAGCCTTTAACCGCACAGTTTGAAGAAACAAAGTCACTCGTTTTGCACTGAAATGTCAGATTTCCACCTCGTGTGGGTGGCTGGACACCTTATATCATTATCCAAACACGGACTCTGCTGGGATCTGTAGCCCTTTCAGAAATGGTAATTACTTTAGGAAGACCCAGATACATGGGTCAGGATTTTTTAATATATATTCTACAAATCCAAGGGGGATTTATTGCCCCGGTAACAAATGCTCATTATGTTGATCTACAGACTTCGAGCGAGCATAAGTGGGTCTAAAATTAGCCTCATTATCTTCTCTGCTGAAACGTTAGCTGGATATAGTAATCAATTTGCCATTTTAGCATTACTATTGAAAACATATGTTGAGATTTCCCTCAAAGCTGGGGAATTATAGAGTCACTTCCCACCATCCTACCATTTACTGTATCATACGATATTTAGGACTTGAACAGACTGGAGGGCTGATGGCTAGAAGTTAATCTGGTTTATTTCGTTTCTCTTGTAATGGATCTGACAAGTTATTCAACCTGCTGCAGGAGAATTTCTCAGCAAGAATTACAGTATGCTTTAGTGCTTCGTCTCACAAGATCATCTTCTGTATTCAACTGGATACCTTACCCCCAAAAAGCAAGCTCTGTATCCAATGTGGCACTTTAGCCAACAAGGGTATCCTATGCATCCAGCATGGTACCTTACCCTCAAGGGTATCCTAGGCATCCAGCATGGTACCTTACCCTCAAGGGTACCCTAGGCATCCAGCATGGTACCTTACACTCAAGGGTATCCTATGCATCCAGCATGGTACCTTACCCTCAAGGGTATCCTAGGCATCCAGCATGGTACCTTACCCTCAAGGGTACCCTAGGCATCCAGCATGGTACCTTACCCTCAAGGGTACCCTAGGCATCCAGCATGGTACCTTACACTCAAGGGTACCCTATGCATCCAGCATGGTACCTTACCCTCAAGGGTATCCTAGGCATCCAGCATGGTACCTTACCCTCAAGGGTACCCTAGGCATCCAGCATGGTACCTTACCCTCAAGGGTATCGTATGCATCCAGCATGGTACCTTACCCTCAAGGGTACCCTATGCATCCAGCATGGTACCTTACCCTCAAGGGTACCCTAGGCATCCAGCATGGTACCTTACCCTCAAGGGTATCCTAGGCATCCAGCATGGTACCTTACCCTCAAGGGTACCCTAGGCATCCAGCATGGTACCTTACCCTCAAGGGTATCCTAGGCATCCAGCATGGTACCTTACCCTCAAGGGTACCCTAGGCATCCAGCATGGTACCTTACCCTCAAGGGTACCCTTGGCATCCAGCATGGTACCTTACCCTCAAGGGTATCCTAGGCATCCAGCATGGTACCTTACACTCAAGGGTACCCTAGGCATCCAGCATGGTACCTTACACTCAAGGGTACCCTAGGCATCCAGCATGGTACCTTACCCTCAAGGGTACCCTAGGCATCCAGCATGGTACCTTACACTCAAGGGTACCCTAGGCATCCAGCATGGTACCTTACCCTCAAGGGTACCCTATGCATCCAGCATGGTACCTTACCCTCAAGGGTATCCTATGCATCCAGCATGGTACCTTACCCTCAAGGGTACCCTAGGCATCCAGCATGGTACCTTACACTCAAGGGTACCCTAGGCATCCAGCATGGTACCTTACACTCAAGGGTACCCTAGGCATCCAGCATGGTACCTTACCCTCAAGGGTATCCTATGCATCCAGCATGGTACCTTACACTCAAGGGTATCCTAGGCATCCAGCATGGTACCTTACCCTCAAGGGTACCCTAGGCATCCAGCATGGTACCTTACACTCAAGGGTACCCTAGGCATCCAGCATGGTACCTTACACTCAAGGGTACCCTAGGCATCCAGCATGGTACCTTACCCTCAAGGGTACCCTATGCATCCAGCATGGTACCTTACCCTCAAGGGTATCCTATGCATCCAGCATGGTACCTTACCCTCAAGGGTACCCTAGGCATCCAGCATGGTACCTTACCCTCAAGGGTACCCTAGGCATCCAGCATGGTACCTTACCCTCAAGGGTACCCTAGGCATCCAGCATGGTACCTTACCCTCAAGGGTATCCTAGGCATCCAGCATGGTACCTTACACTCAAGGGTATCCTAGGCATCCAGCATGGTACCTTACACTCAAGGGTATCCTAGGCATCCAGCATGGTACCTTACCCTCAAGGGTATCCTAGGCATCCAGCATGGTACCTTACCCTCAAGGGTACCCTAGGCATCCAGCATGGTACCTTACCCTCAAGGGTACCCTAGGCATCCAGCATGGTACCTTACCCATAAGGGTATCTATGTCTCTGATGTATCTTACCCAGAGACAGCATCCTATGTCTTTTGTTCATTTATTTATTTATTCAGATAGATATATTCCAACTCTTCCTGTAGGTCTAAGGTAGGATCACAAAATATAATGCACAATAAAACCATTAAATAATGTTCTTAACAGAAGGCAGCTTGCAAACACTCTATAAATTGTTTCTTTCTTCAAGTAAAACCATTTTGCAGATGTGTAACATTTACCAAACTCGTTTCACAAACTGTAGGTATGCTACTTACTGACAGTGTAGGTAATTCATTTTCAGATGTGCATTGAAGGAAGATGAGTACAATAGGGAGAAAACATGGAGGGAGTAGAGATAAGTGCAGCTGTTAAGGCTATTTTCACTTGGTAAATGCTGAGATTCCCATTTATCAAATGGGTTGAAATCACAGGATCCAACTTTTCAATACAAATGACCCCTTAATGGCCACAATGAGGAAGTTTGCTCAATATTGGGGGTGCTCAAGCACCCACAGATTTGGCTCCTATGGTTGGAATGGGCTTTTAGACAAACAGCTAGCAGAGGGAAATTCCATGTGACAGAGTCACCTGTTCCATTACAAAAACCATATTTAATATCTGATAACTGCACCAAAATTAGTTCTCCTACGTTAGAAAACTCGTATTTAAACTCACTATTTTCCCTTACTGCTCAAAATAACATTCACAGGTGAGCTGTCCCCAGATTGCACTGCATGTGCTTTCATGTGAAAGACTTCGCAAGACAAAGGCAAAGTCAAGCAGCTGAGATTAGAAATTTAGAAACATAGAACATAGCATCTGAAAAAGATCACATGGCCCCATCCACAACTCCTTCTCTGCTTCACAGTCCTTTCAGACCCCTCAGAGTTCCTCTGTTCTTGTCCCATGTTTTCTTGGTACAGCCCCTTATCTCCATCACCTTCATAGGAAGGCTGCTCCATGCCTCCACCACTCTTTCCTAAAGAAATATTTTGTTAGATTACTCTTTCACCCTCATCCCATGAGCTCTGGTTTCAGAGCCTCCTTTGCATTGATAGAGGCCCTGCTTCCTGTGCATTTATTCCTCAGATGTACTTAAATGTCTCTGTCATTTCTTTCCTCCAGGGTGTTCAGGTTTTGATCTTTAAGTCTGCTCCCATAGGCTTTATGATGAAGACCACAGACCATTTTAGCAGCCACCCTCTGGACTGACTCCGACTCCCATATATCCTTTTGAAGATGCGGTCGCTAGAACTGTACGCAGTACTCCAGATGAGGTCTCACCAGAGACTTATTTATTGCACATTTATACACATACCAACAAGCAAAATACTCATTAGCTAGGAGCTTCACCAGAGACTTATACAGAGGTAATATCACCTCCTTTTTATTGCTGGCTTTTCCTCTCCCTGGGCACCCAAGCATCCTTCTGGCTTTTTGCATCAATTTACCTGTTTGGCCACCTTAAGATGATCAGATATGATGTTCACCCCCAGAACCCACTCTTGTTCTGTGCATAAAAGAACTTCACTCCCTATAGTGTTCTGCTTCCTTGGGTTTTTCAATCCAAACGCATGACTCCGCATTTTATAGCCAGACTCCATAGACCAAAGTTCCCTGAAAGCTGTGGGGCAGATTTTATACGTGCACACGCTTCCCGTCGCGCACACATGGACGCACCCATTTTATAACGTGCGCGCATGTTATAAATTGGATGCGCGGCGTGCGCACATGGGGGTAGATTTCTGTAAATTTCGTGCAGCAACGCATCGCGGCCTTCCCCAGTTTCCGGAGGGAACTTTCCTACCATCCTACCCTACCCACCCTTCCCCTCTCCTCCCCACCCTCTAAACCCTTTCTCCTACCTCTCAATATTTTTTATTTTCTTGCTTACTGCTCCGACGGAGCAGTAGCGACTTGCGTGTGCCTTCCGTCCCTTCCCCCGGTACAGCGGCGTGGCTGGGCCCCTTTGAAGATGCGCACGCAAGGCCCGGCCACACACATAACCCCCGCTTTTTTGTGCGCAGGGGGATTTAAAATTTGGCCGTGTGTGTGTGCACAGAGATAATGAAAAAAGTGCACACAGGAAAACATAGCTTCCTGAACATACCCAGATCAGTCCAGACAAATGGGTTTTATTCACCCCTACCAGCAGATGGAGGTAGAGAACAAAATGTTGGGCACTGCCACATATATGAGAGCGCCACCTGCAGTCCCTCAGTATTTCTCTACCTCCAGCAGATGGTAGAGGTGCTAAACCTGCAGTCCTGACTGATTGAAGTGTGTTGAGGAAAATTTGCTCCCCGAGGGGCCAGGGCCATCCCTCGGGTTGAGCCGGGCGAACGGTGGGGTTGGATACCCCTGCCTAATTCAGCCCGCATCTCCAGGACCTGGATAGCCAGTGGTCTGGCTCCCTCAGTGGGACTTGAAGCCACCCTCCGCCGGCCAGAGCACCTTTCAGGGAAGTACCCAAATTTTTATTTTTCTATGGGAACTTTGTTGGGTGTCTGTGCTTTTCATTTTTTAGTTTAAAAAAAAAAAAAGAGGTCCTGCTTTGAGGCTGAGGCAGCTCGAGTTTGGCTCGGCTGCCTCGTAGTACAGAGCCTCGGTGATCATCGCGAGCGGGCCCGGAGGATCGGGGACAGCTGGCAGTGGCGATTCTCCCCGGGGGGGGAGGTCTGTTTGCTGTTTTTTGCCGCATCTGCAGGCCGAGCTCCACAGCTGGTGTAGCGCGCAGTTTTTTTTTCTGCCGGCACAGAGGCCGGTCTTTCGCGCTGGCGGGAGTTACAGGGGGTAGTGCGCCCTCCTCTGTTTTGGATTCTCGGCCGCGTGGTGCGTCCCTCCCCCTATCGGCTCGGCCGCGTTTAGCTTGATTCAGTGTTTTTGCAGGCACTGCTGTGTTAATATTTAAAAAAAAAAAAAGGTTAAATAAATAAAGTGATGGCAGATTTGCAGCAAGGGGAAGTCTGCCGGTCATGTGGGGCTCGGGTGGCCCTTCTTAATGACTTCCTCCTCTGCACGGATTGTGCAGGAGGGGGGGAGGGGGCATCAGAGCAAAAGTTAAAGCCACGGCAACATACCAGGTCCACGACAGGGGATGTGGGGGCTCAGGACGGAGTGGCAATGGCTGCCGAGGCAGCACCAGCTAGCAGACCCCACGATGCAGGGGGGCCCACCCTTCCGGGTGCTCCTAGAACATGACCAGACGCTGCGGATCAGGGAGTCTTGTGTCCGAGCAGCCCCAAGCGTCCCTCGGGAACCATGGGGGGTTTTTGCCCGAATTTGTGCTCCTTCTCCATGATGCCTTCCTAGCTAGGCAGGCAGGCACGTGCGGGCAGGTGGCTGGCCACGAGGGCTCGGCGAAGTGGAAGCAGGGGATCCCTAGCGTACCTGAGGGTTCACGTCTACTGCCTCGGGGGGGGGCCGCCCAGCGCAAGAGGAGTCGGATTTGGAGGACTCCCAGGAGGCGGATGTTCTTTCCTTGGGAGCCGATCAGGATGCGGATCCGATAGGGGACCCTCCTCTGGACCCCCTAGATACTAGATTAGATCAGGGAGTGGCGGAAATGCCGGAGGCGGAAGGTGATGACTCACGTGTGATCCACCTGTTTAAGAGAGAGGAGCTTTGCCTGCTCATTCCCCAAGTGTTGGAGGAATTGGGAGTCAAGCTTACTCTGGAGGATTCAGATGCGGAGGGAGTTAATCCGGGGCTGGATGGCCTTCGGATGGCCTTCGGAGGGCCATCCAGAAGATCCAGAAACTGATTACCAGGGAGTGGGACTCCCCCGACTCGGGGCTGTGAGTTGGCAGGGCAACGTCCAAGCTGTATCCGTTGCTGCAGGAGCATTTGGATGTCTTCAAGGTCCCGAAAGTGGATGTGGCGGTTTTGGCGGTTACCAAGAAGACTACCATTCTGGTGGCTGGAGCTTCCGCTCTGAAAGATGTTCAGGATCGGAAGTTGGAAATGCACCTCAAGCGAGCCTTTGAGGTTCTGGGTCTGGGCCTGCATGCGGCGGTCTGTGCAAGTCTCATGCATTGGGCCTGTTTGTGTTGGATTCAGAAGCCGCAGCAGCAGTCGGCCTCTGGTGCTCTGTCCCCAATCCAGGCGGCTCGTCTGGAGGCAGGAGTTGCCTATGGAGTTGATGCCTTGTATGACCTGGTGCGTGCTACGGCCCATGGTATGGTGTCGGTGGTGGCTGCTAGATATCACTTTTGGCTGCGTAATTGGTCGACTGATCTTTTGGCGAAGTCGCAGCTCTGTAATTTACCTTTTCAGGGGACGCTGTTGTTCGGTGAAGACCTGGACCACCTGATGAAATCTCTGGGTGAGACGAAAGGCAATCGACTGCCGGAAGATAGGAAGTCGGGTCGCAAGCCTTTTTCCTCTCAGCCTCGTTTTCGAGAGGCCAGGCGTTTTTCATCCGGCGAGATCCTCAGGAGGCTCTGTGCCACGTCAGGCTTCGCATAGACAGCAATCCTTTCGGGGAACTGTAAGGTCTTCAAGAGGCTGGGCTGCCCAGGGGACGGATGGCAATAAGTCCTCCCATTGAGATCCGGCAGTCCACTCTTCGTCTCTGGTAATCGGGGGTCGGCTAACCCGTTTTTACGAGGAGTGGACCAAGATTACATCAGACCGTTGGGTGTTGAGCGTGGTGAGTGAAGGTTACGCCTTAGAATTTTCTCATTCCCTGAGGTCTGCTTTTCTGGAATCGCATTGTCTTTCCCGAAGCAAATGGGCAGCTGTCCAGGAAATGCTTCTTCGGTTAGTAAGCCTGGAGGCGGTGGTACTGGTGCCGGCGTCCGAGCGGGGACTAGGCCGATATTCCATCTATTTCGTGGTGCCAAAGAAGGAGGGAATTTTCCGGCCCATCCTGGATCTGAAAAAGGTGAACCAGAATTTGAAGGTACCATGCTTCCAGATGGAGACGTTGCGAACAGTAATTGCCGCAGTAAGGAAAGGAGAGATTTTGGCATCTCTGGATCTCACCGAGGCTTATCTCCATATCCCCATCCAGCGGGAACATTAGAAGTTCCTCAGGTTCATGGTGCTGGGGCAGCACTATCAGTTTCCGAGTGCGGTCCCTCCTGGAATCGCTGGGTTGGATCATCAATGTACTGAAGAGTCATTAGACGCCTTCTCGATCCCTCGAGTACTTGGGGGCCCGGTTCGACACTCAGTGGGGCAGAGTGTTTCTCACGGACGATAGGATGAACAAGATTCAGGAGCAAGTTGCTTGTCTCCTGCATCTGCTGATGCCAAAGGTCTGGGATTACTTACAGGTCCTCGGCTCGATGGCTTCCATGTTAGAGCTGGTACCATGGGCCTTTGCTCATTTGAGGCCCCTGCAGAGAGCATTGCTGTCCCGTTGGAGTCCGCAGTCGCAGCAGTATTTTCTGTCCCTGTCTCTGATGGAGTCGGCAAGGGACAGTCTAGTCTGCTGTATGACGCACAGCAACCTGGAGAAGGGAATGCCTCTCGAGATCCCGGATTAGGTGGTGGTGACCATGGATGCCAGTCTTCGGGGCTGGGGAGCAGTTTGTCAAGGCAGGTCTGCACAGGGCCTGTGGTTGATGGAAGAGCAGGCGTGATCCATCAATTGACTGGAAACAAGAGCTGTGCGCAGGGTTCGGGTGGAGTTTCTCCCCTTGGTCTGCCATCGGATGTGCGAGTTTTCTCAGACAACTTGACCACGGTGGCTTACATCAACCGCCAGGGGGGAACCAAGAGTCCTACGGTAGCGCAGGAGGCTCAACTATTGTTCGAGTGGGCAGAGCTCCATCTCGAGGGGATCGCCGCTTCATACGTGGCAGGAGTCGACAACATCCAGGCGGACTATCTCAGCCGGCAACAGTTGGATCCGGGGGAGTGGAAGCTGTCTCTGGAAGCATGGAATGTTCTTTATGATGGGTGGGGAACTCCTCAGTTTGATCTCATGGCCACGAGCCTCAATGCCAAGACACAGAGATTCTTCAGCCGACGGAGGGAGTCCAGAGCAGTGGGGCTCGACACCCTGGTGTGTCCGTGGCCGACCAGCATTCTGCTGTATGTCTTCCCTCCTTGGCCACTGATTGCAAGAGTACTCAGACAGATAGAAGCTCATCTAGGATCCGTTGTAGTGGTGGCGCCGGAGTGGCCTCGTTATCTGTGGTTCGCTGATCTTCTTCATCTGGCGGTAGACGGTCCGTTGCGTCTGAACCATTTGCAGAATCTTCTGCGACAGGGGCCCATATTTTCGGGTCAGGAGGATCGCTTCTGTCTCGCGGCCTGGCTTTTGAGAGGTGGAGATTACACATAAAAGGGTATTCTGAGTCTGTCATTGCTACACTTCTGCAAGCGCAGCGTCCTTCTACCTCTTTGGCCTATTCCAGGGTATGGAAAATCTTTGAGACCTGGTGTGGGCAACAGGGCTTAGAGCCTCTTCAGGCTTCTGTTTCCCACATTTTGTCTTTTTTACAGGTGGGCTTATTCAAAGGGTTGGCCCACAGTTCTCTTCGTGTCCAGGTTTCGGTCTTAGGTTGTCTCAGAGGTAAGGTGCAGGGGAAGGCTTTGGCTTCCCATCCAGATGTGGTTCGGTTTCTACGAGGAGCCAAGCATCTTCGTGCACTCCTGCATAGCGATTCTCCGAAATGGAATCTCAATCTCGTGTTGAAGGCTCTTTGTGAGGATCCTTTCGAGTCTCTGAGTTGCACGTCATTGAAGACCCTTATGCTGAAGACTGTCTTCTTGGTTGCGATATGTTCGGCTAGGAGGATTTCGGAGTTGCAGGCTCTTTCTTGCTGGGATCCATTTCTCCAGATTGCGTCAGATAAGGTGTCTTTGCGAACCGTGCCTTCTTTTCTCCCCAAGGTGGTGTCGAGTTTTCATGTAAACCAAACAGTGGAGTTACCCGGGTTTCTGGATTGGACTCTGGATCCCTCGATGGAACGTGAGCTTCATCTTTTAGATGCGAGATGGGTGGTGTTGTGATACTTGAAGGTTACTAACGCTTTCTGTCGCTCTGATCATTTGTTCTTTTCGGGGGACCAAAAAAGGGAGAGAAGGCATCCAAATCATTGTTATCTCCTCTGACTGGGCCTGACAAATAACAAAATGTAAGCTCCTAACTCCCTCTTTAGTGTATGCAAACCAAAAGGGACTGCATCCCGAGCTCTCTGAGGAGGGCTGATAAATAGACGACCAGTCATTCCAGACCCCTCAAAGGAAAGGGCTGCATTCCTCCCCCTCACACTAACCTGCTCTTTCTCTCTCTCTCTAGCTGAATTAAGGGCTCTCCCAGGTCTTACTAGTGACGAGACTAGAGTCCATTACATCAGTTTACCACTGCCTTTTGTCATCTCCCTTCCAAGCAGTTTTTAACCCAGTCAGTCACTTTAGGGCCCATATCAAGGTTCAGTTTCTTTATGTTGCCTCTGAGAAACGGTGTCAAGGACTTTGCTAAAATGCAAGTACACTACATCTAGCGCCTTCCCTTATCTAACCCTCCATTGCCCAAAGAAATTGTAATTCAATGGATTCCAGAAACTGCACTAGCCTTTGTTATAGCAGCAAGTCCATTAATTGCTCACCACTAGTGTTAGACTTAGCAGCCTACATTTCTTATACTCTTTCCTAATTCCACTTCTGTGATGAGGAACCACATTTGCCTTTGGAACTACTCCTTACTCTAAAGAAGCACTGAAAAAGCCCTATAGTGGAGATACCAGAACTTTTCCCTTACTACCCTCAGATGCATCCCATCGGCCCTATTGCTTTATCTACCTTTAGTTTTGCTAGCTCCTCATGAACACAGTCTTCTGAAAATTGTCATTTCCATTTCTATTATTGGCAGTTGTCTGTGGTCCTATTCCAAGGCCTTCCTCAGTGAGCACTAAACAGAAATATTTAATCAATTTTGCTTTCTTATCAGGCCCTACACATACTATACTTTCAGGGATATTCATCCTCTCCCCTTTGAATCTTTATTCTTCAGTTTGAGTCTTTGTTCTCCTGACTGCTTTTCCAGATATTTTTGCAATTAAGCTAACATAGAAACATAGAAGTGACGGCAGAAGAAGACCAACGGCCCATCCAGTCTGCCCAGCAAGCTACGCAGTTTATCCATTTTTTTCCTCCCCCTTTTTCTCCCTCCCACCCATCTCTATTGGCTTCCAGCACCCTCCGGCCCCAATTCCCTTCCACCCCTCCACCAATGCAGAGAGCAGCGCCATCCTAGTGAACATCCAGCTCAATCAGGGGTAGCAACCGCTGCAACCAGCAGGCCACACCCCTGCCCCTTACCCACCCCTGTTTTGTTTGTTTGTTTGTTTGTTTGTTTTTTTTTAATGAGATGGCAGCCCTCCATCCTTCCGCTCCGTGAAGGTGGAACACCAACCACTGGCCACTGGCATCCCGCTCCGTGAATGCCTCAGTGGCTACTGCCGCTCCGTGCAGTGTTTTGCTGCCTGAAGGTGGAACACCAACTACTGGCCACTGGCATCCCAGCAATACCGCCTAGCTCTTTGTAAAGTGGTCCCTTACTGTTGGTTCCCCTGTCAATACCAATAGCTTCTGATTTATCTCAATGGACACCTTGTTACCCCAGATGAAATATCAAGACCATAGTCATCATCCTGAAAGCTTCATTGCCTTTATCTTCTTTGGCACAACCAGAATTCTTATCAAAGGTGACTAAGTTCTACAGATATAAATAGGGCAATCTCTTCTCTGCAAACTGGATCCCTTTGACTTAATTTGACCAATCTTAATATCCTGCCTATTGTTCTCTAACAGGAGTGAGGATCCATGAGCCTTGGCCAGGGGAGGGATGATAGAAAAGAGCAAGCCAACCAGACAGCAGTGTAGAAAATTCATGGAGGAGACAGATCAGTGACCTAAAGTCAAGAAGAAACAAAATGTCTTATTTATGTTATCCAACTTATCCATTATCTGGAAAAGTCTATTATCTGGAATGACGATTGTCCCTACCATTCCAGATTAACAGTGCCCAACTGCATCAGCTTTAGCCAGCATCCACTGCAACAGGGCTGCATGGAATTGCTGCATTCGGGTGATTTAGTTATAAAGCGATAATGGTCTTTCTGTACTGAAAATATTTATAAGGAAATTCACTTACAATTAGCATTCTATTATCAATACCAAAAACAGATTATTGTTCTCTAGAAAATCGAATTTCAAATTTTATAATGTTTATCTGTTAAGTGGTAATTTAGATCTATACAGCATCTAATGTGCTTTGGACACATACATGCAACTCCCTACTACTAGCAGCAGTTATAGCTCCCTCTGGGGAGGATATACTGTACATTCCTGTAAAAGCAAGCAATGTGTCGTACACTGATTCAAATGGAGTTGGAATAGTGCCAGGAAGATGGACATTTCAGTATCCCACAGCCCAGGCCTCCCACAATGCACTGCAGGTGATGATGTCACACGGCCTCGAGCTGAATATTAATACCAAGCACCTGATGAGAGACTGGCAACCAACCACTGTGGTGCACTGATTGATACAGAAAAGATTACAGGGCCTCGCCACCTTGTCCTGGGGTTCTAACAGCCAGTTGGGTTTTTAGGGTATCCGGAATGAATTTTAATCAGATAAATGTGCATCTGCTGGTTCTCCAATGTATGCAGCTTTATCTCATGTATATTCATTGTGGATATCCTGAAAATCCAACTGACTGTGGGGTCCACAGAACAGGGATGGGACAGCCCAGATTACAATCGTGTCAATGGATGACAGCAACCACGTGCTGCAAAGTGAAATGGCCCACAAGGTTAAGAAGTACTGTGAAGCTGGACAAGACTGGTGTTGCTATCCAAGTTTCATGTCACCATGAGATGTCGGGCCAGTCCTGGTTTCACCAGCTCTCACCCCACCCCAGTTTGGTGCGTTTCCTTCCTGCAGAATGCAGTGAGATGGGTGTTGAAAAACCCCACCTGGATCATAATACCACCACAAGGAGCGGGAGTTTGCCTGGCCCCACTTAAAACCCCCCCGGGCTGCTCTGACCCCAACACAGTGAGCGAAGTACCAGCAATGCCTGGAGGGGACCAGAAGCAGCCGAGTGGGATTTTATAAGCTAACTAAAACACATTTTTTAAAATAAAAGCAGCCAAAAAAATGACCTCCCTAATAAATACAGAGAAATAGCTTAGATGCCCCCGAAGGTTTATAAAATCAGAACAGAACATTTTTGTAGTGCCTGCGCTTTAAACATTAGCCCAACAGCTTACCACATGCGCAGAGGTCACATCACTCAGCTCATGCCAGGTATTCCTTAGCAAGCTACTTTTGTGTGGATTATTTCTTTTTAAATGTATCTGTATGTCCAAAGAGTGTGAAATTCAGTGCAGACATGTCTGTAAATGGTGCTGTGATTCCTTAAAGACCTCTATGATTTGTTTTTGTTCTCTTGGATCTGGCGGGTTTTCTCCTGTTCATTTGTCCTTCCAGGTCTGTTGGAGCCAGGAGCCTTCATTTGCAAATAATGGGGAATTCCCCCCCAGTCCGTTTTATATCCCCTCTCAACTTACGTTCCAGGTGTTGCTGTGATGGTCCTGAGCCGGAGACCATGCACCAGCACGCTGCCTCCACAGCATCCCCAGCTTCAGCCACCCCTGGGAACAGAAGACCCGACCCAAGGGACCCGACTGCTGTTACTGATGTCTGATAGAACAAGAGGAAGATGGTACATCCATGAGCACTGGTCGTGTACAGGAATTTCATGCAAAGAAACGGGCATTGCTTTGGTGTTTCTAATTTGGTCTTGACTGAAGTGGCCTTTCCAAGTTTCTTCAAAGCCTAGGGAAAGAGTTTTAAAGATTCTCAGTGTTCATCGTTATACATTCTCAGATAAGGCACAGGAGACCCAACTGCTGTGGCCAATGTGCTTCCTCAGGCTGCAGCAGCTGCACAGTTTGAGGGCATTTGATCTGCAGGCTTTAGGTCATTGTTTTTTTGGAGGAAGGTATTGTTGAAATACTTGAGGTGAAAGCCTCTATAGCAGCCGGCTCATGCAACCCAACCAGAATATTCCTTGATTTTAATTCTTAAGTCAGGGAGCAAAGTGAAGCTCTTGGAAGATGGGATAACCATACCTGAGAACTTTTAATTTCCAGTCACCGTGATATTTATGAGGATTAGCGGGAGGGAGGGAGAGGGGGCATGTGCACCAGTAGCAGCGTGCACACAAACCTTCTCGCATGCATACACACACTCGCATGTTCCAAGAGCATTTATGATCATGAACTAGAACCTGTATACACTATGGTGTTGAACAAGAGGGTTAATGTTGACACACAGTATGTGATCGTTGACCACGAATATGAATGCGAATATTGTAAACCGTTGCGATCTTCTTTTGGAACGACAGTATATAAAACGCTTAAACAAACAAGCGTTTCCTATAACATGCACCCCCCATGCACGCGCATGGGGAGTGGCAAATTTTCGTTAAATACACGCGGCAATGCAATCGGGCCTTCCCCAGGCCCCCCCCCCCCCCCCCCCGCCTAACCTTCCTTCCCTTTCCCCTCATCGACCGCTAACCCCTACCTACCTACCCGAAATATTTTATTTAATACTTACTGCTCCTCCGAAGGGGTGATAGTGAGGCTAAATTAAAGAGTTTTGGATAAATTAAATTAAATAGTTTTGGATATGCCATCTCCAAAAGGTCCAACCTAAGGATTTAAACGCAGAAACAGAGTGGTATATTTAAGGTCTGTGTCATTCACATTCATGCTGCTAAAGTTTTATTGGTTGAGTCATGACGTGCACACATTTGATGGTTTAGGTGGATGTGCAACTGTGATGAGGCTAATGATGTCACCACACTCGCCGTCTTGACTCATTGCAGCAGGCCAGTCGGCAGGATTGAAGAAGAGGAAATGTTGCTGCCGTGGGAATTTTTGAAAGACAACACATTATCCCCTGCAGAAGGAAGCACAACTTCCAAAACACAGCCTGGGTGGGGTGTTCCGGGTGCCTCTTTCAGGGCACATGAAGTGAGCCTGTGGGAGAAATTTAGAGCCACCTCAGTGTGCAAAGCTAAGTAAAAAAAAAATTTAAGTGCATATAATAAAACTTTTATAAAAAAAAAAAAGATTGTGAACATTTTTAAAAATGGGATAGGCCCAATTATTATGCAAACAAAGGGCGTAACAATGAATCCATTGCTTAATGAGCTTGGTGATGTAATAACTCCTACAAGATACTTGTAGTCTATTGTAGTGCACTGGTGAAATATAAGGGGTCAGAATTGCCCAAAGTTTTAAAAAAATATCAATCATAATTATACTTATATAATATTTAAAAAAAAAGGGGGTGGAACTTGTTTTAGATATTAGCAACCACTCCACTTTATCCAAGCTATAAGTGGTATAAGCTGCCACCAGAGCTAAGAGAGAAGGTGGAGACCTATCTATTATTTATTGATTCATTGATTGATGGACATCTGATAATTCTGCCTTTTCCCAAAGTAACCCAGTGGTTAGAGCCGAGGCTGAGAACCAAGGGAGCCGGGGGTTCAGATCCTGCTTCTCCCACCCATGTTCTTTGGAAAAGTCACAATCACTTAATCCTCCATTGCCTCAGGTTTGATTATTAAGTCTTCTTGGGCAGGGAAATAACTTCAGTACCTAAATTTTAACTTGCCTTGTGCTTGGCATTTGCTAAAACTAATTAAAAAAAAAATCAATCTCTCTTTCTAGCAGGATGAGCTCATTATAAAGCATAAGTACCAGCAAATATTTGTAGTTTATTATTGAGCAGAAATCGGTGTTTCCGTTCTTTGAAAGCCACTCCCGTGGTTATGGATCTAAGCAAATCAAGAGGTGCTGCTGTTTTTTTGGCTGATCTTCTGGCCCAGCCTGGGTGGAGGATATTGGTTGTGAAATGAGGCACTAACAGGTGGGCCATGTGGAGGCTGCCCTCGTTACCTGTCCTAGCTAACATCACACCTGCCAATTTCCTCCAAGATAACACAACATTAAAATAGCTCAGGATAATATGAAAATGCCCAGAGCTTCTGCTACATCAGGGTCTGCTCTGTCTTCCTCAAGACCACCCCAGGTTCTGTAACCCAGTTTGGGAGCATGAGAAAGAACTAGAAGGAAGACATCCCATCGTTGAATGCCAGCATGCACTGTGGAACTCTGATTACGATCGCCATAAGGAGAGCTCCCTTTGGTTTCAACTTCCCCTAGAAAGATGTGGTGCTCCATAGGTCATGTTAGAACCTCAGCTGGATCTAGTGCGCATCTCCTCCGCAAGAGAAAATTCAAAGGCCATCCAGCATGCGATTGTGGCCTCCCAAACCAGGCAATGGATCACATCGCTACTACTGGAGCTATCCAATGGCTTACATACATGGCCCTGAGCATCCCATCTGCATATACCTTCCATAAAGGAGAAGAAGAGGATGCTTTTGTGCTCATCCTTATCAGAAACCTCTGCTGGCATCACCCAGATCTAGGGAGCTAGAGTTAAATGAATAAAGCAGAGACAAGAATATAAATGATAAAAATTAAGGGGGTTATTTTCTAAACACTTATCGCCTGCGTTAGGCCCTAATGCACGCGATAAGGCCCTATCACATGTGAAAGGGCCTTTTCGTGGCGGTAAGATTTAAATTAGGGGGAGGGGAGGAGTCGGTGGCAGCAGAATGGGGAATAGCACCATCTTTTATGGTGGCGCTATGCCCACGATAGCCTGCAGTCGGCTGCATCACAGCAAGCGAAATCTCAGCGCCGTAGTGCGATCAACTGCGCGCTTTCACCCCCCCCCCCCACACCCCCACCCCCTCCTTAACCCCCTTTAGCACAGGCTTCATCATTCTGCACGGAATGATGAATCCTGGCCTAAGTGTGACAGAAGGAAAGATAGCTGGGTGAATGAAGAGAATATTTTTTTAAAGCCAACTATTGAGGCAATGATTAAAAGTGCCCACTTCTTGTTCCAGAAATGCATGAAAAAGTAAGAAAGAATCTATAATGGAACAAGAAAGAAAGGAGACCTCGGAGTAAGACTTGACACAGAACCCTCAAGAAGCAGGCCAGGTGTCTGCTATATGCAGACTCTGATTAGGATAAATGCGACCTACAGTCTTTTTTTGTTGTTGTAGTTTTTGGATATTCTACAGGAATGTAAGCCTCTTTTGCCTCCAGTCCCATCTTGCATTTCTTTGGCGTGTGATGAATTAAACAAAAAAACCAACTAAACAGATCCTGAAGTCTAAGGGTGTCCACAGTATGAAGCTTTTATGTCCATTTAGACAGTGAGACATTCTGTTTGTGTGTATTCTGAAAGCTCGTCCTTCGTACAGTTAGCAAGCAAACTTAGGGAAAATATTTTTAGAGCAAGTCTTGAGATTTGGTACAGTTTACATTTATTTTTTTTTTAATTTAGATTTATATTCTTCTTTTTGCACTTTTCTTCAGCACTTCAAAGCAGATTACATTCAGGTACTGGAGGTATTTCCCTATCCCCAGAGGGCTTACAATCTAAGTTTGTACCTGAGGCTGACAGAAGCTTGCAACATGCAGCTGACCTGAGCATGGACTAAGCTGCTAATTTCTTTGCTACTTGAAAGTTTGGGGGTTTTGGTTTTTTTTAAATTTTTGCTGGTAAACTTTAAAGGAGGTGCCTGGAAAAATGTGCTCCCTGCCTCTGCCCGTCACTGACCGGGCAGTGACGGGCCGAGGCCATAAAATGCTGCTTTTCTGCCAGGCAGGGTTGTTGCCAGTGCAGTGCTCTGCCGAGGGCCTGTTCTGCCTCTCCTTCCCCCCCCCCCTTCATGTTTATTTGTCATCCTGAAATAAACCACCAGTCCTCGCAACAAAGGAATGCCAGAAGCAGTCAGCTAGGACCTTCACGTGCCTGGCAGCCTCTGGGGCCTGATTCGTGGAAGATCTGCTCCTTTTCTCTGCCAAGGTGAAAGCTGGTCTAGGCTCACCACCAACTCAGATACGCTTTAATCAATGCACCGAAAATCCCTCTCGGATCAGATTAACCAGCGTGCTGCGTTTGTGCTCAAGGCAATAGCTCCTCTGAACAGGACGTACTTTCATGCTTGCAGCTTGATTATATACTCATGTAATTTGGAGGGTAAGGTGATGCGGTTACCATGCAAGCCCATGCTTATCTCTGTGCAGTTTAAGGAGAGAGCCTTGCCCATGCAATATATATATAAACAGTGGGCTCCTTGCAAGTGGCTTTTAACACATCCAAATAAAAAGAAATAATAATAAAGCATCATACTGGATATTAATAGCGCTGGATGTTGGAGCACAGGATTCATATCATATTATTTCTGAGGACAGGGCTGTACAGTGCTCCCTGTTTTCAGGAGCACATGGAGGGCAGGGCTGGAGTAGCACGATAAGGGCAGTAAATGCAGCTTCTTTTCTAATTTAGGTGCCACCAGCATTGGGCAACCTCTGCTCAGTCCGGCTGCGAGCATCAGACCTTTGGGAGCTTTTCCTTGTTCGGTACATGCTCCAGAGAGTCTTTGGGGCTGTAACAACGCTGATGTGCCGCACTTCCCTCTGCAGAGCACGAAGCTGCCTCCCTCCCGGTCAGGAGTTGCTTGAAGGCAGGCAGGTGCTGAGGCTCCGGTGCCCGGCTGCTGGAGGTCAGGGTCATATTTCTCACCAGGCGGAGAGGGAGCCCTCCTAGGGGGTGTCTTATGCCCAGAGGATGCCATGCGCCTATAACGGGGGTGAGAGGACCAGGGGCGCTGGAGAGGGGGAACCCAGCCACAGTGGGAATCCTGCTTCTCGTCTACTAAGTGGGGGCAAGTTGGATGCTCAGCTTTATGCCGCAATGTCTCAGCGCTTTGCGGGGTCTGGGAAATCGCTAACAGGGCCACTGCTGGAGGGGCGCAGTCCTCCTGGGAGGTTCATGGTGGGAATCCAACGAAAGCTAATATTGCTGTGATCCCATTTTACAGGCGTTTTGGATAAGGTGGTGCAGTTGTCCTAGCTTTTCGATTCTTCCTGAAAAGCTCACCTGAAAGCGTTACCAAACTACTGTGTACAGTGAATTCCGATTTACCGTCTGGGAGCTGGAGCCACGGTCAGTGACGGGCAGAGGCAGGGAGCACATTTTTCCGGGCACCTCCTTTAAAGTTTACCAGCAAAGGTCAGGATGTGGCTCAGGGTGACATACAGGCCGACGCAATATGGGTGCGCGAAAAACGGGCGCTCACGATTGGACGCCCGCTGTCCTGACGCACGCTCGTCCACCCCTCCCGGGCGCGCGATGCAGCAGGCTAATGAGCTGCTGCGCTGAAAAGGAGGCGCTGGGGGAAATGTTGCGTCCCTAGGGCCTCCTCGGCATCGGGCGCCCGGGAGACGTGGCTGTGCGCAGGTTAGGAGAACGGACGCCTGTAAAATCGAGCCTCCGTTTTCCGAACCTGACCGCCGTCGGGACTTTTCCTTCTTCCAGGTTGCTGCTTTCTGTGGTTCCTCCGACTTAATATTGCTGCTTTTCTGTCCAACTTTTGGGGCTCCTCAAGACTCGATGCCAGCTCCGGGGGCTGGCGTTAATGTTTGAGGGATAAAACGCGCGCGTGGGGAGGGTGCTCGCCAATACCTCATCAGCATGGCGTTTGCGGGCGACGGAGTGCGATTCGTTACGCGCTGGTTTGGACTCAGGATTTGGACGCGCCGATCCCCCTTATTGCATAGGGGGGGCTTATGGACGTGCGTCCAACCGTGGGTTAACCTGCCTGCTAGCCTGAGCGCACGGTGCTGCGTCGGCCTGTTAGGGAGAGAAATGTTATAACGGCCTGCAGAAGCTGCGCGACGCCCACGCGCGGACGTCACGCCAAGCTGCAAAGGGGGTGTATGCGCGTACGTTTGCTTTGAAAATGACCCCGACGAAAGCGCAGGAAGTCACCCGCCCCGAGTTTCAGCAGCTGGATGGGGTCTGCAGGTTGTGCGTGTAACCCCCCCCGAATGCCTGCTTTCCAGGTGCACAAGGGGTGCGTGCGAGATCAGGAATCCCTGCAGAAACCCCAAGCACTTCCACACCTACCTCCCCCCCCCCCCCCCATCCCAAAAGGTGGAAATCAGAAAACCGAGCCCAGTCTTGCTTTTTCTGTCCTTTTGTTCCTTGTACTGGGAACTCCTTTTTTTTATTTCCCTGGTTTACGTTATTTCATTCTTTTTAAAACAAAGAAAATAAAATAAAAACTGGGGGTCTGGACCCTTCCCCTACAGTTCCCCCCCCCCCCCTCCCTCAAACTTAACCTGTGTACACATCCTTTGATTTTTATGGAAGAAAAGTGATTAATCAAATATAATTAACTACACAGTAAGTTGATTTGGGCCTCTAGTCAGGCCCCAGTTCCCCAGCCCTGCATCCACCTCTGACCCTCGATCTATCCCTCCCCCCACCCCCCAAATTCCCAAGTCAAGCTGGCAGCAGGAGCCCTCACCACCACCCCCCCCCCCCAGCCGGCCCCACACACACACACCCACACACACACGCATATTACTACAAATCCTCATACTTATCACTGGCTGGGAAGGAAAGGCCATCCCTGGTGTTTAATCGCATGGCTTGCCAGATTCTGGCAGAAGAGGGGCTGGCTGGGAGCTCTGGGGCCGTGCTGCAAGCTGCCAGGCTGAGGACATGGGCTCGAAACCCGGCTGAGGTCTTCCGCTGCTGAGGCTGGGCTCGTAGCCCATGTGGGGGATAGGGAAGTCTCAGCCATATGCAATGGTGACACCCAGTGGCCAGATTTAGAGTGCAAGACCGCAGGGCTGAGGACTGGCACGGCAATGACCAGTCTGAGGGAGTCCAGCAAGGGGTATTCAATAGAAGGGGAAAAATCTCCAGCTTCAGTTCCAACCGAGCTGGAAATTTGACACCCCACCCCCAAAAAAAGCTGTCAGAACATCTGTGTTTTTAAGCAACTACAGCCATAGAGAAAATGCTTCAGTAAACCCATGAGTGACAGAAGTCTTAACAACAACAAAACTGAGATCCTAATCATCAATCAAGACATCAACATCAAACTTCTAAACCCAGCTGACCTACTCAACTCATCCACTCCCATATTAAATCACTCACCACATGTTCGAGATCTAGGTATCATGCTAGACAATCAGCTCAATTTTAAAAAATTCATAAGCACAACCACCAAAGACTGTTTTTATAAGTTACAAGTCTTAAAAAAATTGAAGCCTCTTCTTTATTTCAACGATTTTCGGATGGTCCTACAAGCCATTATTCTATCAAAAGTCGACTATTGCAATTCGCTTCTCTTTGGCCTTCCATATTCATCCATCAAACCCCTCCAAATGCTACAGAACTCTGCAGCCAGAATCCTTACCAATACGAATAAAAGAGATCACATCACCCCCATTCTCAAGCTCCTCCACTGGCTGCCTATAAAGCAAAGGATCCTATATAAAGTACTCACCGTAATTCATAAATCCATTCACAATATCTCTCCTCTTCAATTATGTAACCAACTACGCCCTCACTCCTCCTCTAGACCCATCAGAGGAGCATATAAAGGCACACTCTATGTACCTTCAACAAAATCCTCGCATCATAAACGTGCCATATCTACAGCAGGCCCCATTCAATGGAATGCGCTCCCACCAGACATTCGGCTTGAGTTCTGCCACTCTTCATTCAAAAACAAACTTAAAACCTGGCTCTTTAGCCAAGCTTTTCCAGGACCATGATCATCATTTTTTCCCCTCCAACCAGCAAGAACATATCTTCTTCACAAACCCCCATTTTCCATACCACTACCTACTTCGGTATCTAATCTCTTGCTGCAGGACACTTGAGACTTTCTCACTTATACGTTATAATTTTTATGCTCAATAAGACCTGTCAACTTAATTGTTTAAGTCTTTTTTTTTTTTTTTCTCCTTTATCTTTTGGTCATCAATGTTACAACGTTATCGTTAAATTTTGAACTTATGTACACTGTTCCAAGTTTCATAACCTTGTTCTATGTAATGCCTTTTGGCAATTTTCATGTTCTGTTTCAATGTAAACCGATGTGATCTTTATTTCATATAGGAACACCGGTATATAAAAATCTAAAAATAAATAAATAAATAAGTGCTTCCTTCCATCGTGTCACGGCTCTTCTGAATTCTAAGCCCAGACTGAAGCCAAAATGTTAATGAATCGATCAGTGAGCAAGGCCAGGACCATGGATCTCCCTTCCCTCGGCGAGGACTGAGTGCGACTCTGCAGCATGGGAGTTCAGAGCAGCCCTGTGCAAGATTATTCAGGGCCCGAGGAACCTCTGGCTGATCTCTCCTAGTCTGAGTCCCTTTTCACAGTGCAGGCACTCGTGCGCATTTTAATGAGAGAAGCTTCTCCCATTCTAGGGCAAAACGTCCTTCTTCAATATTTCTATCAGATGGGCTCTTACACTCTGCGCTGTCCTCGTCTGACCTGGATCAGCTGCTAACCCAGCCTGCAGGGCTCCAGAGACCTTTACAGGGGCAGGCGGCAGGCAGCGGGATCCAATAGACACAGGGCAGGCAGCAGACAGGCAACGGACAAGTCCGAGGCATGGGGTCAGGTCGAGGAGGCAACCGGGATGGTCGAAGAACAAGCTGAGGTCAAACCAGAAAGACGAGCCGAGGAAGACAAGAAGAGACAAGGGCGAGAACAGGGATAGAGCAGAATACAGAGGATCAGGAACAGGCAGGGAGGACAAACCAGGGCTCAGAACCATAGCGGGAAGCAGGCACACCAGAGCACAAGCGAGAAACTCGGGGACACTACACAGGGAGAAGAAACATGCACCGAGGAGGCGCTCACTCAGGGGACCTGTTGCCGAGCCATCTTCTGCTCCTAGGGAGGAGCTTTTTGTAAGAAGAGGCTCTGGCATTATCCAAGGGTGCCACAGCTGGGTTCCTGCTGCAGGCCCTTTAAGAGGCGGCCAGCCAGGCGCGTGTGCACCTAGGAAGACTTGAGGGGAGCAGCAGCTGGCGACATCTCCAGCCAGGCTGAACTGTATTTATGCAGGGAGACTGTGTGCGGCGGATCCGGCAGCATTAGGGGGTGAGTGAGGTGGCTCGTGGGACCAACCCGCAAGCTGCCAAACATAACATTCAGTCTATCCCCTTTCACCCTCATCCCATGACCCCTTGTTCCAGATCCTCCTTTCCTTTGACTGCCTCCTGTGCATTGATATCTTGGAGGTGTTTAAACATCTCTGTGATATCCCTATCCTGCCTTTCCAGTAGGGCAGGGATGGGCAAACTACAGCCCATTTTCACCCCTTGTTAGCAGCCTGCCTACCTCTGCTCATTATGATCTCTGGCCTGCTGCGTCCTCCCGCAGCCCATCCGACGTCGTCAGTGACTGCCCAGCGTCACATGCATCAGAGCGCCATCAGGGGGCCATTGTTAACGTCAGACAGGCTGCTGGAGGATGGTGGTGAGGTGTCAGCAGGTCAGACGCAGAAATGCAGACTGAAGAGAGGAAGAGGCCACTGGCAGAGTCCATCCCACCTGCCAATGGAAGAGTGGAAGAGGCTGCCGGCCAATTCAATGACCCATACAGAGTGAGTGAGGGAATGCTCCAAGGGGACCCCCCTCCCTTTTCTCTTACTACAGATGAGAGAGCCAGTAATGTGGCCCTGGTTTGCCTGCCCCTGCACCTTTCAGAATCACAGCTGATATAATCTTGGTCTTTGCACTCATTTTTTCTGTGCAGAGGAGACTCCCAATCTCTGTTCACTGTTACTGATGAAAACTGCAGGAAGCAGCAACCTGATCTCATTCAGCAAATTTTGTTCCTACAGGTACACGGGTACATGAAGACAAATCCTCGTCACCTTACAGGGTTTTGACTCTGCTGTGATTCTTAAGTTTCCTTGGGGCGGTTGGATTTGTTTTTGTTTTGCTTTTCTCTTTTTCCTATCCTGTTTTCTTCTTCATCTTTCTTCTGCTGAAGCATTCATGATTGGTCTGGCCGCGACCTTTTTGTTACTAATTTCCTTGGCTGTCCCACTCATTCCCTCATCTGCAAAGAATGACTGAAGGCAAAAGGTTACCTACAGCATCCCGCACACCCCCATGACTGATAGCACTGACAAACTGCAGACATCCCTAAGTGAGATGACTGAGTAGGTGCTAAAAATTACCCAGAAGACACTCATCACTGTTGACAAAGACTTTAAACAGATAATCAGACTGTTACCTGAAGCTTTCCCCTATAATCTGAAAAGCTGTCATGCAGTCTGGTGCTCTACCAAGCCTATTTTACCTTGTGCAGCCTGGTGCAAGCTAAGCCATTTTTAGCCAAGGGCCACAGTGGCTACCTATCACCCCTTATTTCCTTATGCTACAGCAGCTCCAAACATGGTACTGCTTTTGTTCCAGAGATCTCAGAGTGCAGGAGTGGCTAGCCGCACCCTGAATCGGGCAATGTCATAAAGGTCAACCTGTGGAGGCTTGGATCACATCGGAAATAATGTGTTCACGGATGATGGATGCATATAACAACCACAACAAACAGCTGTTTGACCACACGAGTTAAAGGGTAAACATAAACACCAAAGGTGAAAAGAAATATTTTATCTCTCATTTAGCAGACCTCATACATAGGCATATATTATAATGCTAGATAGCATGTAGGATGATACGCCACCTGGTATAATCATAGGTCTTAGATGAGTGTTTTCTCGTAACTTTGCTTAGTGAAACAGTCCAATGCACCAGAAAAATTGTCAAAATATCAGTATATCAAGATGTCTCATCGTATTTGTAAAGGAAAATATCCAAATTCAAATTCCAACTATTTTGACTTAACTTTATGTAACGCGAAGAAACGCCATGTTCTTCATGTGAGGCTTAGATGGAGAGAGCCTGACACAGGATCCGTGTTTCGGCTATGCCTTCATCGGGGGCCGAAATTTTCTGTGAAAATAAACAAACACAATTTATACAGTCATCATTGAAAAATAAAATACTTGCAAGACGATATCACAATGATGGAACATCAACATGTTCAGCGCAGCTTAGCTTGCCGGCTTGCCGGTAGTACGTTTCTTCTGCCAGAGGAGACCGCTCACTCGCCATTCTTTAAAGAACCAACAGCCAATCAAAAAGAGTCACGTAGGCAAAAGATGACATCATTAGTAGCTATGGACCTTTAAATCAAGGAATACCATTCCACGGCCGCATTTAGACCGTGAGGCTGTACAGTATTTAAACTAAAAATCCATTGTTGCCTAATTCCAATGTCATCTACATTATAGTTTGTCCTTGTGACAAATTTTATGTCGGTCGGATTAAACGTCCGATTCGCACCAGGTTAATCGAACACCGCAGTTGCCTATTGACTGAGAAGGTCCAAGCTCCTATTGTAGCACATTGTCTTTTGGCAAACACAAATTTGTGGATCTGAAATGGAGAGTGATAGATCTTATTCATCTATCAGGGAGGGGGGGTGATCCACAAAAACTTCTGAATTTGAAAGAGCAACAGTGGATTTTTACTTTAAATACTGTACAGCCTCACGGTCTAAATGCGGCCGTGGAATGGTATTCCTTGATTTAAAGGTCCATAGCTACTAATGATGTCATCTTTTGCCTACGTGGCTCTTTTTGAATGGCTGTTGGTGCATTGGACTGTTTCACTAAGCAAAGTTACAAAAAAACACTCAGCTAAGACCTATGATTATACCAGGTGGCGTATCATCCTACATGCTATCTAGCATTATAATATATGCCTATGTATGAGGTCTGCTAAATGAGAGATAAAATATTTCTTTTCACCTTTGGTGTTTATGTTTACCCTTTAACTCCTGTGGTCAAACAGCTGTTTGTTGTGGTTGACTTGTTTTGGCTGTTACCACTGCTCCAAATAACCTTTTGAGAGTCGACTTTTAATTGTTTTGGATGCATACAACAACCAGGAGGTAATGGAGGCAGAAACAGAGTTCAAGAAAACATTTCATCCTTATGGGCCTATGCAAGAAAGCTTAGCATGCACACTGAGGTCATTAGCGTGTACTAAAAAGAGCGTGGCATGTAGTAGCAGCTTAGAGCACATGCTTAAGGGTGGTTAGAAGATTTGAGCATGGGTGTGCTAAAATTTGCATGTGCACACATGAAAATGGCACATACAAATGAGGGTGTAGTGTGTGCACAGAAAACAGTGTGGCATGCTCTCCTCCACACATTATTCATCATGTGCTCACTAACACCAACAATGTAACACCTGCTACACATCAGAATTTAAATCCGTACCATTTCCATTTGCACACCAAGGCCTCACACTCAGGCCTATCCTGTAAAGTGCGGCCGCGTTTACCCTCCTCCTAAGCCGCTTTTAACTCACGTTCCGGCCGCGTTAGCCCTTCCTGCGATCCCGAATCCCCTTTAACCTACTCCTACCGCATCCTAAATTCCCCGGGTAACCCCTTCCGCCCGCGGCATGTATATTGCATGCAAACGAGCGAATTAGCTCGATATTGCATGCAAACGAGCCAATTAGCTATTCCCCTAGCATCTGTCATTTCAAATGACATTTGAAATGACAGATACCAGCGTGGCGTGAAGCCTTAGGCCCGCGCACCCAGGATCCTGTATAGGCGCTCTATCCAGTATCCTGGGTTGCGCGGGCCTAAGGCTTTTCGGACGCGGCTTACATTTACATATAATTAGGCTTCAGGATCGAGCGGTAGGTGAGCTGCACTGTGCGGGCGGTAACCGCGGGTGCCGTAGGCACTAACGCAGCTCTTCCTACCGCTCGGTACTGGATAGGCCTGACTGTCCAGCTGCCTTTGGAAATCCGCCAGAAGTGAAAGGGCCAGTGAGCATGGGGGATTTCCTCTCTCCCCCCCGCCCCCTCCCCGTTAGCATCTTGATGTCAATCTGCCCCCTTATCCCCCTTGTAAGCACCATCCAGTCTCCATCTCCCCACCCCCAATTAGCACATCTGTCCCCCCCATAGCCATCAAACAGCCATCCAACCCTCCTAGCCCCTTTTAGCCCTTCCAACATAAAGCACCCTCCTTATGAATTCCTTATGCTCTCAAATACCCCGCCCCACATGAGAGATGCAGCGCTGCCTAGCAGTTTCTTTTGACAACTGCTGGGATGTGAGCAGGAGAGCTCCCATGTCCCTCCTTCCCATAAAGGCCATAAAGATTAGGGAACCCTTTGAAATGAGAAACCCTCACTCTGGAGGGATGCCAGAAGAGGGGGCTTTGAGCTTCATGCAAGGGGTTGCTTCATGCTGGGGGAGTCGGTGATCAGTTCTCAGGGAAATGGACGAGGGTGAATGTCTGATGGGCAGTGACTGATGGCTACTGGAGAAAGTGATGATGCTGATGGGAGAGGATCAGATGCTACTCAGCGAGGTTAGGGGGGTGCAGATTGTCATTGGAGGAAATCCCCTTTCACTTTAAGTGCTTTAGCATGGGGTATCAGTTATTTACTCTTTCTGATAGTAGAAAGACTAGGGGGCACTCCATGAAGTTAGCATGGGGCACATTTAAAACTAATCGGAGAAAGTTCTTTTTTACTCAACGCACAATAAAGCTCTGGAATTTGTTGCCAGAGGATGTGGTTAGTGCAGTTAGTGTAGCTGTGTTTAAAAAAGGATTGGATAAGTTCTTGGAGGAGAAGTCCATTACCTGCTATTAAGTTCACTTAGGGGCAGATTTTAAATACTTGCGCGAGCGTGTACTTTTGTTCGCGCAGCAGGCGCGAACAAAAGTACGTTGGATTTTATAAGATACGCGCGTAGCCGCGCGTATCTTATAAAATCCGGGGTCAGCACGCGCAAGGGGGTGCACATTTGTGCAACCTGCGCGCGCCGAGCCCAGCGCGCTGCCTGTTCCCTCCGCCCTCCCCCCACCTTCCCCTCCCTTCCCCTACCTAACCCCCCCCCCCCCCCCCGGCCCTATCTAAACCCTCCCCTTAACTTTGTGCGCGTCGGCCGGCTGCCCTGCTCTGTGGTCCGGTCCCGGGAGCTGTTCTGGAGGCCGCGGCCACGCCCCCGGGCCGAAACCACGCCCACGTCGCCACCCCCGAAACGTCACACCCCGCCCCCTAAATGCCGCGTCATCCCGCCACGCCCCCGACAGGAAGCCCCGGGACTTATGCGCGTCCCGGGGCTCTGCGCATGCCGGCGGCCTATGCAAAATAGGTGCGCCGGCGCGCGCAGGGGTTTTAAAATCCGCCCCTTAGAGAATAGCCACTGCCATTAGCAATGGTAACATGGAATAGACTTAGTTTTTGGGTACTTGCCAGGTTCTTATGGCCTGGATTGGCCACTGTTGGAAACAGGATGCTGGGCTTGATGGACCCTTGGTCTGACCCAGTATGGCATTTTCTTATGTTCTTATTTCCAAGACCATGCATACTATTCCTTTTTTAGCTCACATGCTGTTAATACCATATACAAGCAGGGCTGACCTCAGCAAGGTGCAGGGCTGAGGACGAGCCAACCACAGCAGAGCACTGAAACTATAGTGTTGGGGATGTGGCTCGGGGTAGTCATCCCTATTCGTGCCCATGCCCCGAGCCTCCCCCAAGTATGGCCCTGGGGACATGCTTCTGAGTGATGTTTTTAGCATAACATTTTTTTTTGCATTGCATATTAAGTGCCATTTTATCATGCAGCTAAACTTTTTATCAATGTGCATGCTAAAAAAACTTTTAGCACAAGTTTAATTGCATAGGGCCCTCAGTTAAGAAGAAATGAAGTGAAAGCCAAGATCAACTGGGGTGTACGGCATTAAAACGGGAAGCAACTTGGTCAGGCTAGATGAACCCTTACAGTCCTTATCTGGCATCATAGTCTCCATTTCCATGTACCAACTTGCAGAGGTGACAGTTTGCGGTGCCTCAGAATGAGAGCCACCCAGCAAATCAGCTTGCAAAAGACATAGAAGCATACATGTTGTCGGTGCATGCTTGAGTCCTGTTAATAAAAGATTTCTTATAGCTGTCAACAAGTCTCACTGAGCAGAGGCGACCTGTGGCCTCTGAGAGGATGGTCACAAAGCAGTGATTTTATATTAAAGTAAATAAAAAAGACCCAGTGAGAGTAAGCGTCCCTGCAAGAAGCTCTGGAGTAGAATAGCTGAAAGCACTGTCCCTGAAGTTAGAAATTAATTAATTCTAAAATACGCTGTCCTGAGGCCATTTACAAGACCATTGATTCATCTGTGTGAAATTAGAAAGCACTACAGTGGAGCATGCACAATTGGGCTAGTCAGCTGAGACTTGTGTCCGAATGGAGTTTTGACACTGATAAATGTACCACCCCACCGAATGGTAAATAGCAGGCAGAGCCAAATAATATTAATAGTGCAGTCTCGCAATGCTGATCTACCAGAAAACAGAAGAGCAAATGTCTTGTTTAAAGCTGCTACAGTAGTGTGGAGAAAGCGTTGCAGGTTCTGGGGAGTAAAAAAAAGCCTTGATCTCTTTAGTTTTGCCTTTGGGAAGAAATAAACAGTTCATGCCAGGTGTTGAAAATGCAAAATTGTAAGATTCGGCAAAATAAAAATATTGTCACCATAAAGGCATTGTTAAAAGACCACAGTCTTTGGTGTTATCAGTTGCAAGCAAAATGCAATCTACTGCAGAAACCTGTTTTTTATTGAACTGATGTATATTTTAGTTTTGTAAACCACTTAGATCATCAGTGCAATCGAGTGTGAATAAACATATCCTCGATTGCATTGATGATGCGGTGCTTGGAAACAGTTGCATTCATATTTTGCTAAACAAAACCAGGGAAAGCGAAGTCCATCGTGCCCAGAGGGGAAAAAGTACATGGGCCAGGTGCCTTCAAAGTTCAGAGGTAAAATTGGCAGCGCAGCAAAGCTTTTCCAAAGGTGGCTGGAGAAATAAATGCTGATCGGAGGTCTGAAACTGCCCTAGAGAAAGAAGTTAATTTTTAGGAATATAAAATTGTAAACTGCCTAGAAATGGTGATAGGCGGACAAGAAATTATTAAAATAAATAAAAGGGAGTTTGATAACCTAGGGGAGTGGAGCATGGGCACAGGGAATGAACATAGAAATGACAGCAGAAAAGGACCAAATGGTCCATCCAGTCTTCCCAGGAAGCTTATGGTAGCATCAGCCATGCCATCAAGTCACCCCCATACTTAATTTCCCAGACCGTCAAAGTCAGGACCCTTGTTGGTTGCTGTCCTGAGTCCAATTCCCCTGGAGTTGCATCAAAAGTATCGGGTCAAGGGTAGTAACAGTCACATCAGAAAGTTCCTCCCATGCTTATTTGTTTTCCCAGACTGTAAAATTCAATGTCCTTGTTGGTTGCTATCTAAATCTAATTCTCCTTTTCCTCTTTTCCCCCTGCCGTTAAAGCAAAGAGCAATAATGGAGTTGCATCAACAGTATGAAGGCTTTAATGGTTAAGGGTAGTAACCGCCACACCAGCAGATCACCCCCATGCACTCTTTTCCTCATTCCCATCCTCTGGCCTTTAGGGATCCGCAATGTTTATCCCATGCCCATTTGAAATCTTTCACTGTTTATGTCTTCACCACCTCCTCTGGAAGAACATTCCAGGAATCCACAACCTTCGGCATGAAGAAATATTTTCTGACGTTGATCCTGAGCCATCCTCTCTGGAGTTTCATTATGTGACCCCTAGTTCTACAGATTTCTTTCCAATGGAAAAGGTTTGTCAATTGTGCATCATTAAAACCTTTCAGGTATCTGAAGGTCTGTATCATATCCACCCCCCCCCCCCCCTGCACCTCCTCTCTTCCAGGGTATACATATTTAAGAACTTCCATCTCTCCTCATAAGTCAATTGATGGAGACCCCCCACCATTTTTGTCGCCCTTCTCTGAACCGCCTCCATCCTGTCTCTGTCCCTTTTGAGATATGATCTCCAGAACTGAACACAATACTCCAGGTGAGGCCTCAACAATGATCTGTACAAGGGGATTATCACCTCCTTTTTCTTACTGGTTATTCCTCTCTCTGTGCAACCCAGAATTCTTCTGCCTTTAGCTATCGCCTTGTCACATTGCTTCGCTGTCTTCAGATTGCTAGACCCTATCACCCCAAGGTCCCTCTCCTGCTCCATGCACTAGAGCCCTTCATCCCCCATCACATACAGCTCTTTTGGATTACCACACACCAGATACATGACTCTGCACTTCTTGGCACTGAATCCCAGCTGCCATATCATCGAGCTTTCTTAAATCTCTTTTCATTTTCTCTACTCCTTTAGGCGTGTTCACTCTGTTGTAGGTCTTAGTATCATCCGCAAATAGACAAACTTTACCTTTAGTCACTTCCACAATGTCACTCACAAAGATATTGAACAGGACCAGTCCCAACACCGATCCCTGTGGCACTCCACTTAGCACCATTCTTTCTTCAAAGCAGGTTCCATTTATCATCACCTGCTGTCTCCTGTCACTCAACCAATTTGTAATCCACGCCACCACCTTAGCACTCACTCTCAAGCTTCTCATTTTATTCACAAGCCTCCTATGTGGGACCATATCAAAAGCTTTGCTGAAATCCAAGTAGATCACATCAAGTGCTCTTTTTTGATCCAATTATTTAGTCACCCAATCAAAAAAGTCAGTCTGATTTGTCTGACAGAACTTTGCCCTGGTGAATCCACACTGCCTCAGGTCCAGCAATCCTTCTGACAGTAGATAGTGAATGGTACTGCAGAAGATTGTGTATCTGTTAACTGTATGATCGTACCATCAGAGTAAAGCATTGTGAATGTACAATTGAAAGCATTTGGATTTGCCAATGAAATATGTTAAAAAAAAGATTTCTTTTTCTAAATGCATGGTGGCTCTGTCCCATTAGTCTGTGTCTATCCAGGTGGTTTGTAATTTCGTTCTTCAGAATAGCTTCTATCAGGGGCATTCTCAAGCCAATCTGCTGCCTGAGGCGACGGATGAGTTGGCACTCCCACCCCTCTTTCCCTTTTCCACATTCACCCATACATGCATACACACACATACACTCATTCACTTCTCTCCCTCTTCCATACCCACATGCACTCTCATTGTCTCTTCTCACCTTGATTCTCATTAGCCACAGGAGCCTCCTCTTTCCCCAGGCCCGCAGGACATGTGTTCTACTTCCTCCTCCTCCAGTAGTGTTTGCCCGCTCTGCTCTTGTTTTATTTTCGGCATGCGGCCTGCACTGTTGCTCCTTCTCCTGCGTCTTCATTTTCCCATGGAGCAGGGCGACGCTCCTGCTCGTCTTTCTTGCCATGCAGCACCGGGCTCCACATTTTCTTCCAGGGGCAAGGGTGCTGATGCTCCTTCTTTCGCTGCTCCAGGCCCTTTCTCTCTGGCCTTCTGCAGCAGGGAACCCGGAGATTTCGGGTGTTGGCCCAGAGACCCGGCAATTCGTTCAGAATTCCGGAGTCTCCAGGCCAAATCCAGAGAGTTCCCAGGAATGAGTGTGAGACATCCACAGCAGGGGCAGGCAGTGTGAGGCAGACGCCACAGTGGCATTCTGATAGGGCATTTTTTGCCACCTCAAAGTTCTGCCTCCTGAAGCGGCCGCCTCACGCTACCTCATTATAGAACCGCCCCTGGATTCTATCATTTTGCCTGGTACCCACATAAGGCTCATCGGTCTGTAGTTTCCTGGATCACACCTGGAGCCCTTTTGAAAAATGGGCGTTATGTTGGCCATACTCCAATTCTCAGGTACCATAGCCGATTTGAATGAGATTTGGTTTAGCTGAAATAGTTCGTTTTTTCATTGCATTTGTATATTTTTATGTTTTAGATGATGTTGATGTTTTATTGCAACCCATCTAGAACAGATTTTGGTAATTGGTGGGATATAAATCAGTGTAAATAAATAAATAAGTTAGAGATTACTAGTAATAAGTCTGCAGTTTCATTTTTTAATTGTTTCAGAATTCTGGCGTGTATATCATTTTATATACCATCGTTCCAAGAGAAGATCACAACAGTTTACAAAAGCAATGTTCACATTAAAAGTCAACACAACATCAAAAACATGTTAACTGGATTGTTAAATTATTAATTTGTGATAAATAAGTTCCTTTTAGACGACCTTCATGTGGTAGTCAGTGAGTTTTCTTAATACTCTTTATGTCTCTTAATGATTGTCACTCATTCATCAAATGATAACTGTGTAGTTTTCTATAAGTTGTTATTTTATGTTAGGTCATACGTATTTTTGAAGAGCCATGTTTTAAGCTCTTTTTTTCTGTAATCAGACGTTAACGACTCGGGTAGAGAGTTCCACAACTTGGGACCCGCTATAGAGAACATTGGTCTCTTATTTGCACTAGATGAGTGCTCCGTGGTGTAGGTATAGTTAATAGTCCTTTGTTTTGTGATCTTAGTGATCACACCCAATATCTTCAATGGTCCTGGTGATTTGTTACTCTAGTTTGTTGATTTGCTCTATTACATCTTCCTGGTTCACCATGATTTGAAGCAGGTCCTCTGAATCATCACCCTCAAAGAATTTTTCTGGAATAAATATCTCCCCAACATCCTCCCCTAAGTAAAGACCAAAGCAAAGAATTAATTTAGTTTCTCTGTTGTGGCCTTGGCTTTTCTGAGCACTCCTTTTCTTCTCAATTATCCAGTGGTCCAATGATTCATTTATAGGCTTCTTGCTTCAAATATACTTGAAAAAGTTTTTATTTTAAGTTTTTGCCTCTTTGGCATGCTTCTTTTCAAATTCTCTTTTACTATCTTATTAATGCTTTACATCTAACTTACCTCTGCTTATGCTGTTTCCTCTTTTCTTCATTTGGATCCACTTTCTAGTTTCTATTTATTTATTTACAAATCTTTTATTCAGCGAATCCACACAAGTTCAATGCAGATTACAAATTCATATTCATAATAAAACACAAATAAAATATATAACAACATTAAAAACACAAAACATACAACATTATAAAATAAATTTAATATATATAAGCAATGTAACCTTATCTATCCAAACACCTGTACAAAAAGCCATGTTTTACCTTTTTCCTGAATTTTAAATAGTCTTCCTCAATTTGTAACTTTAAAGGCCGACTAATCCACAAAGCTGGTGCAGCCAAGGAAAAAGCTCTCTTCCATGTGATCTGAAGAGAATAATCTTTGAAATACGGTTTCTGAAATTGATATTGTTGGCTTTAATTTCTTCATTCACCTCACTATTTAACTATTCTGGAAGTCATTTGGACTTCTTTGTATCTTTTTTAATGCACATAATACATTTAGTCTGGGCTTCCAAGATGGTGTTTTCAAACAGCATCATGCCACATGCAAACGTTTAACCTTTGTAACCATTTCTTTCAGTTTTTGTAAATTGTTTTCCCATTTTATTATAGTCTCCCCTTTTAAAGTTAAATTGTCTTGTAGTAGTTTTCCTTAATAACCTCCCTTGAATGATTATGTTAAATTTGATTACACTATGATCACTATTGACAAGCAGCCCCATCCCAATTACTTCTCGCAGCAGATCTTGTGTCACAGTGAGGATTAGATCTAGAGTAGTTCCCCCTCGCATTGATTCCAGGACCAGCTGCTCCATAAAGCATTATTTATGGCATTCAGAAACTATTTCCCTAGCATGTCCCAGTGAGACATTTCTTCAATCAATATTGGGGTAATTGAAATCTCCCATTATTATTATGTTGCCTAATTTGTTAACTTTTTATTGTCTATCTCTTCATCATGGCCAGGCAGACAGCAGTATAACCCCACTGCTATACTCTTTTTTACCACACATGGAATTTCTGTCCATACACATTTCATGTGGGCTCCTGCAGGACTTTTATATTGTTTGACTCTATGCCAACCTTAACAATTAGTATCACCTCTCCAGCAATTTGACCTGGCCTTTTAATTTAATATAATTTGTACCCTGGTATCACAGTATCCCATTGCTTATCCTCCTTCCACCAGGTCTCTGAGATGTCTATTATGTCTACATCTTTGTTCCGTACCATACATTCCAACTCTCCAATCTTAATTTTTAGACTGCTGGCAGGTATGGGCAGTTTTTGTGCCAGTGCAGACAGTGTGAATATTTTCCCCCTGAAAGCACACATGTTAAAAATTGGACCTGAGAACACAGTAAGCTTGTGGTTTGAGAACATATGGTTTCTTAAGATTTTCTAAGATCACACCTCTTATTGAATCCCACAGTAACGGGGGGCAGGGGGGCGAAGTGGGGGGCGGACCTGCGAAAGCCGTCAGTGATCACACCACAGCGGAGTTATCGCTGCCGGCTTTCGCACCCAATAGCGTCACCGAGAAAGGTGGTGCTATTGGGCTCGCTACTGGCGGCAATAACGGGTCTTATCGCCACCAGCGAAGTTTCAACCGCGTCCACCCCGACTCCTCCTCTTCTGGTCCCAACACCACCCCTATCTAGCTATCGTGTGCGATAGGGATAGAAAATGACCCCCTTAGTACAGTTGGAGAGCTGGAGAGGCTGAAAAATGAATGCAGTTTATTATAATCTGATGCACAAATCTGTCAACAAAACCATGTAATAGAGTACAGAGCACATTTAAAATTGATTAGGTACCATGCAAAATCAAGAAGATCAAAATAGAAAGAGTGCAAATAGTAACAAGATGGTGTATGTTCTGAGAATGCCTGACGAGCCTAAATAGTAATAGCATCTTCTGATATATTTCAAAATTGAAACAATTTTTCATCTTCTGTATTATACATAATTATGGAGAAATATAAAAAGTTGCTAATGTCATTTGTGTTGTAATGACAGTGCAAAAGGATATTAAGTTATAGCTGTCACAGTGTTCAGAATGGCCTGACTTTCATGCTTCTAGCACCCATAATATTGAATGCAGTATTTCTAAAATGTTATCACTAGAGCCAGATTTAAGAGTCAAGCAAACTCATTAATTTGTAAATGAATGAAGCTCATATTTCTTTAACCCCACAAATGTGGGAAGCACCAGCTGAACTACGAAACAAAAACACAAGTCAGAAAGCTGCTGTACAATGCTGTATCCCAATATTACATAGAAACATAGAAATGACGGCAGGAGAAGACCAAACGGCCCATCCAGTCTGCCCAGCAAGCTTCACACTTTTTTTCTTCTCATACTTATCTGTTTCTCTTAGCTCTTGGTTCTATTTCCCTTCCACCCCCACCATTAATGTAGAGAGCAGTGTTGGAACTGCATCTAAGTGAAATATCTAGCTTGATTAGTTAGGGGTAGTAACCGTGCATATCAGCAGCAGTTCCTTGCATGGACATGTTCACTTACTTTGACTAACATCTGGTGCAGGATCTGAACCAAAATCTTAAAGGGTCCAATTAGAGTTCTGTATTTAGGGGTCTAACTACTAAAGTGCATTATGGTTCACACATGTAAACTATCCATAAAGCATGTCAATTAACATCGCCTATGCAATCACTTTATAAATAATGCAATTGCATTCAGTTTTAATATGACTGCCAATTTAAATATACAAATACCGTGTCGACCAGTCGAATCATGTAAACCGTTGTGATTGCGAAACCGAACGACGGTATATAAAACTCGACAAATAAATAAATAAATAAATAAATTTGCATAGAGACAATTCAAAATATGCTTTTTAATTGTATTCACAGCCTGCCTAGCAGCTGAAATGTGTGATTTGCAATCATGTATCTTTCCCTGGGCTACCTCCATCTCTAGTACAACCTTTCTATCAGGATATTCTAACTTCCCAGTTATGGCAGTATTTTTTGAAGAAACCTCACTTCGAGCCATGCGCTTCTGAGCGATTGCCAGCTTTCCCCCTTGATTTAATTCAGAAGCTTCTCTATCTCCTTTTTAAACGTTATGCCAGCAGCTGGGTTGTACCCTAGTTAATGTGGAGACCATACTTTTGGAATAGTCTCCCCTTTCCCCAAAACATTACCCAGTTCCCAACAAATCTGAAGTGCTCTTCCCTGCACCACCACCTCATTGATTGATATTTGATATATAGCAGTCCTCATACCCACCAGCCACCCAGCTATGTACATTCCTACGCCAACTATAATGGCCGCCCTAACCCTTCCTTCCTGGGCACACACATCCTCAGTGCCAGCAGGGAAAATTCCCGCTATAGTGCAAGTATCAAGTGCCTGGTCTACGCTTCCAGGGCACTAGCAGGGTCATGTATCAAACCACGATGTGGCCTTACCGTGTGCGTTAGGGCCTTATCGCAGGTGATCATGCCCTACCGCACGTGCTAAGTACCGCATCGCAGTAGTAATATTTACATTTGGGAAAGGGGAGAAGTTTGGGCAGGGTAAAAACATTTTAATTCCGGTACCGCTGCAGGCAACAATGTTTTACACATTATTGTCGGCAGTAACGCCGGAATTAACGCCGCCTTTTCCACTGGCGGCAGGGGGGCGATATGGTGCGACACAGCCGCAACCGTGGCGGGTGAAAGCGCACCGCTGCAATGCGGCCGGCTGCACAATTTTGACTCCCGCCCCGGTTTTTTTTTTAGCACGGTTCATTATTCTGCGATATTTATAGCAGAACGATGAATCTAGGCCAAAATTATACATGATAACATGTTCTTTCAAAAGAAGGCTTTTAAGTCAATCAGTATCATTCCCAGAATGAAGGTATATTTTTTAGCCTTTCTGGCTTTGCAGGAAAATTAATATTGCTTTATTCTGATAGGTGAAGATGTTGAGCTCTCATCCAGGAAAACAGGTACACGTATGTGATAGGCTGGGTGGTGTAATTTATAGACACATTTCTCACATTTTTGTTCTACACTGCTGTGATAAGCAGGTAGGTTGTTTCTGATTATATATTAAGGTTTAGCTTCATTCTCTGGGCTGCCCCTTTGAGGTAGACAATCTAACTTGGAGCTTGCACACTGAGTTATCAGGGTTGAGCAGATGTGCTTCTCAAACGGCAGGCACTGATCACTGTCCCAGTTATACTGTACGCGTCGATCAGTAATTGAACCATTTGATCGACCCTTTCACAAACCGAAACCAAGAGTGTAAGAGACTGATGGAAATCTTAATACACACAAAGCAGGTAAGACCTAGAAGCCCTGGAGGAGGAGCTACATGCATGCAATCCCCCTTCTCTTTTTATGGACTGTGACATGTATATCAGCAGCAATCACACATGAAAAAGAAAGGGGGGGGGGAAACGGAGAATTGGATTCAGATGGCAACCAACATGGACCCCGACATTTACGGTCTGGGGTACTGATACGCAGACATAAGGGGAAAAGCACAGGACTGCTTCTACGGCCAAGTCAAAAAGTACATCAAGCAGCACTGTCTGAATTTTCAGGAAGGCCCCTCGCCCAGTAAAAATGATGCTAGCAGTAATTTTTTATGGGTTTGACAGTTGCTTGGTTTTTGATTGTAAATATTGCTACCCTTATCTTAAGGATTGGAGGTAACTGAAATAAGTAATAAGAAACTTGGGCGTGAGCTACACAGTGCGGCTTGCTGGGCAGACAGGAGAGACCATTTTGATTCTTTTCTGCCATCATTAATATGTTACTGTGTTAAGGTTCACCTTTGTTTTGTCCGGTTATATTTTTATCACCAGTGGCGCCAGTCTTGTAGCACTGGTAACATTCCCTCTGAATGATTCTGTTACCATAAATATTATCCCCTCACTTTAGCTTGGTGGTGATATAATCATTACCAACTGACCCTTCCTCACTCCCGCTACTCCTAAACCAACTTGTCTTTAAGGAGTGGCAATAGTTATACAGAAAATTTCTGGTTTCCAGCTCCACTTCCCCAGGTTGAGCACTTCTAGGATTCTCTCTTTTTCTAGAAGTATTTTTAGTGTCAAGTCTCAACATGACATAAAAGTTACCTAACGCTGATAAGACTGGCAATAAAAAAATCTCATCAATTCTTGGTTTTTTTGGGATTTGTTTTTGTTTACTTATTTCTTTATTCAGCAAGAAGGAAAAGAAGCTGATTTCCAGGACTGATCCTGCATTATTTTGTTTGCACCAGTCATTGCTTCAGTATCTTGAGATTACCAGTTTAATGCAAAGGTTCAAAATGCAGTAGGTAAGTCTTCTGCTTTGTATGTAGCCATGTCAAGTAGGGCTTACTGCCTACAAAACATTTCTAGCACATAATACATTCATTTGTAGGTTAGCAGCATTGGTTGCTGGCCCCTGTCCCATGACATTTACAGGTGTGCAAAATATTATTCACAGGAATGAAAAAAAAAATCTTTCCAGGACAAAACTGTATATCCAGCCCACTTTCACATATAAATACAAATTAAATAAAAACCAACTCAATTGTATTTCCTGCATTAATAAGAAAAAAATGCCCTGGGCGGAGGGGCTGAGATTCTCCAGATATTCAGTCCAGCCCAATGATTTCTTGGTTCTTGTGCTGTCTTTCAAGATCAGGAAGGCGGTCTAGAAGAATTTTTAAACAACTAAAAATGACTGCTACCGATATTTGGCATTTCTATAGCGTTACTAAACATAGGCAGCACTGTACAGACACTAAAACAGAGATAGTCCCTGCTGCGTGGAGCTTACAATCTAATTAAAACACAGGGACAAGAGAAATCATCAGCGTTTCAGGAGCATGGCAGAACCGCCGCCCTCTCTCTTTGGGGGTTTCGGCTGGGAAAGAATCTCCCTTTTTTTTTTTTTTTTTTTTTTAAATAAAAGAAATGTTTATTAGCGCTAAGTTCATCCTCTGATTTATCGCTTCTGGTTTCCTGCAGACTCCTCGGTTCGCATACTGAGAAGCGCACAGCGCACATAGCAATCCAGTCTGTCATATGTTCAGATCTGAAATGTTTACCATCCTCTTGATTTACACCTTCCAGGTGTTCGTTTGGGAAACATCACCCCCATTTGGTTTACACATTTTGACTGTAAATTTGTGCTCATTGAACATCAACCACATTAATAAATGTGATGGGCCAAAATTATTTTGCATTTTGCACTGCAACCATAAGTAACTCTCTCCTTCCCCCGGCGAACTGATTTGCTGTATTATTAGACTTCCAAAGTGACCTGTTTGAGGTTAGAAGATATTTTCGGTTCCGATCCTGAATGCTTGCCCCATCTCACGGGTCAATCTAGCTCTTTTTTATTATTATTATTGCATCCACTTGGTGTTTTGAAAGGAAAATGTCAAAGACTAGATTTCCTTTCTGGCCCAAAGGATTGCACGAACTTGGATATTTTCAGGATTTTTGTGATAGGCTTCATTGAGAAGTGGGTTTCTACATTTTATTTTCCTGAAAACAAAAAGGCTGGAACTTTTGTTTAGTCGTTTTCTATCCACTGTAGTTTTAAAAACGTCTTAAACTGTGTTTAATGTTTCCCCCATCAGTAATATTTCTTCTTTGTCTGAATCCCAGATTACATGTAGTGGGATGGATTCTTGCAGCCATGCCTGCTTTTAGCCCCTAAAATAAAATATGTTTTGCCCTTGGGGTTTTCTTCCAACTCCAGGAATCTTTGTGTGCCCTATTTATGATTCGTGTCGTTTGTAGGAGTGCACCTTACACGACAAGAGTGAAATCTATTTTTTACAGCGAACATTATAAGGCAGCTTCTCGGGGTATGAGACTGACAGAAAACAGGAGGAAGCCGTCACCTGCCAACCTGTAAGAAAGCTCATTAGAATTCATGCTCGGGAAATGAATTGCCATCACGAAATAATTCATTGCAGTGCCTTCAGAATATATTCTTTTAAAGAAAGGACATTTTTTCCCAGTTGCAGAGCAAACGCCAAAAGTATTGCCAGGGTCATAGGAAGAATGAATTGTTTAATAATAATAATAATACTAGGTGAACTGCTGACTTAAACTGGAGAGTCAGCTCTGTGGGATGTGTGGCATTTCCTTATCTTTAAAGAAAGGTGGATGGTCTGCGTGAAGAGCCAGCAGTTTTCAGGGCTCCTTCATGATTCATCTCGCAGTCATTTGGCAAAATAATCGCATAAGTAAAATAGCTTTTCTTTTTTGCACGTGGTACTTTTGCACTGGGCTACCAGGTGGTAAGTTGATGATTTGCCATAGCCTAAAAGGATATACCCACACTGCACTCAGCCTTCCGAAACCAAGTTGTGAAACTTTAAGGGAAAAAGCCAGGCCACTTGTTTGGGAACTGAAGAAGAAGGGCCATCTCGCCTGCCATCACTCAGTGGCATCCCAGCTGCTATCATTTTATCATATTCCGAAATCATTTTATTTGTATGTAAAACATTATATTATTTTATGGTTTACTATCTGTACTGCCGGTTATCGTATATACCTGTTATCTGTAAAGCCTGTTGCTAATTTTTGTTAATTGTAAACCGCGGTGATGTATCTTTTACGTACTGCGGTATATAAAACCTCTAAATAAAATAAATAAATAAATAAATATCAGCAATGTCCGCGGGAAGGCAGGGGGGTTCCTGCTGCTCTCTGGGGCTCGGGGGGCTCTGGGCCTTGCTTTCTGTAGCAGAAATAAGGCGCAACGGCAGAACAAAACAATGCTGCGGGCTTTTTTGGTTTTCCCTGACTTGTACCCTTATTGCACGCGCTCCACGATTGCTGCAGGTAGCTCCGTTTTAAAGGGCTCTTCCCGGCCCACCCCACCCTGAAGTCGATTTCATGGCAAATAAAGTCCACGTTGGCCACCTAAATACCGTGAGACGGAGATCGGGAAAGACTTGGCCAGGGCTCTTAAAGAGGCAAAAAGATAAGTTGTTTTCATCTGGGAGATATAAACATCTGAAACCCGTCTCCTGTTTAAAATGAGAATAGGTGAATGGCTTCAGGCATTTTTTTTTTTTTTATTAACAAGAGTAAATTGTAGACATCATTGTTAAAAAAAAAAAAAAAAAAAGGTCTCTGAGCCGCACTGTGGTGGTCTCGGGCAGTTAGTGTCCTGGGGGTGGGGGAGGCATACAGAGAAATAAACTTTACCTTCTCTCTTCCAGGGTGGGCACGGCTAGTGCAGCTCTGGGGTCCTCGGATCTGCTGAGTGTTAAAGCTGTCAGGATCC